>NW_023494233.1:0-7500 GCF_013265735.2 Oncorhynchus mykiss
CTTGGGTGCTTTTTACACACTTTAAGAAATCACGATGGATGCAGATTGCTATTAATCCTCCGTGCAACTGGTGATTGAAAACGTGCATCTGGTAACCCAAAATTTCAAATATGGTTCAAAATGAATTTAAAGGCACCCCTCTCATTGTTGCCCGCTATGGGAGCACCCCACTAAGGCCCTGTCTCGGTCGGGCCCGTCCTGAGTGCTTTATAGACACTTTAAGAAATCGCGATGGATGCAGATTGCTATTAATCCTCCGTGCAACTGGTGATTGAAAATGTGCAACTGGTGATTGAAAACGTGCACCTGGTCACCCAAAACACGGTTCTCTATGCGGTTAGCGGTGTTCCATCTATTCATGTCCGCTTATGGCGCACCCTACTACGGACCTTTAGCAATGGGGGCCGGCCCGAATTATTTATGGAAGGTCTGATGATGATTTTTTTTTTTTTTCACCATCTCTTTCTCTCTCTGCCGGGGCCGGCCAAGAGTGCTTTATGGACGGTTTAAAACATGACTATGGATGCAAATGCTCATTTTCCTCCGTGCACCTGGTGATTGAAAACGTGCATCTGGTAACCCAAAAATTATAAAAGGGTTTTAAATACTTTTACCCGTCATTCTATTGATATAGCCCGCTAGGGGAGTGCCCCACTACGGCCCTCTCTCTGTCAGGGCCGTCCTTGGGTGCTTTTTACACACTTTAAGAAATCACGATGGATGCAGATTGCTATTAATCCTCCGTGCAACTGGTGATTGAAAACGTGCATCTGGTAACCCAAAATTTCAAATATGGTTCAAAATGAATTTAAAGGCACCCCTCTCATTGTTGCCCGCTATGGGAGCACCCCACTAAGGCCCTGTCTCGGTCGGGCCCGTCCTGAGTGCTTTATAGACACTTTAAGAAATCGCGATGGATGCAGATTGCTATTAATCCTCCGTGCAACTGGTGATTGAAAATGTGCAACTGGTGATTGAAAACGTGCACCTGGTCACCCAAAACACGGTTCTCTATGCGGTTAGCGGTGTTCCATCTATTCATGTCCGCTTATGGCGCACCCTACTACGGACCTTTAGCAATGGGGGCCGGCCCGAATTATTTATGGAAGGTCTGATGATGATTTTTTTTTTTTTTCACCATCTCTTTCTCTCTCTGCCGGGGCCGGCCAAGAGTGCTTTATGGACGGTTTAAAACATGACTATGGATGCAAATGCTCATTTTCCTCCGTGCACCTGGTGATTGAAAACGTGCATCTGGTAACCCAAAAATTATAAAAGGGTTTTAAATACTTTTACCCGTCATTCTATTGATATAGCCCGCTAGGGGAGTGCCCCACTACGGCCCTCTCTCTGTCAGGGCCGTCCTTGGGTGCTTTTTACACACTTTAAGAAATCACGATGGATGCAGATTGCTATTAATCCTCCGTGCAACTGGTGATTGAAAACGTGCATCTGGTAACCCAAAATTTCAAATATGGTTCAAAATGAATTTAAAGGCACCCCTCTCATTGTTGCCCGCTATGGGAGCACCCCACTAAGGCCCTGTCTCGGTCGGGCCCGTCCTGAGTGCTTTATAGACACTTTAAGAAATCGCGATGGATGCAGATTGCTATTAATCCTCCGTGCAACTGGTGATTGAAAATGTGCAACTGGTGATTGAAAACGTGCACCTGGTCACCCAAAACACGGTTCTCTATGCGGTTAGCGGTGTTCCATCTATTCATGTCCGCTTATGGCGCACCCTACTACGGACCTTTAGCAATGGGGGCCGGCCCGAATTATTTATGGAAGGTCTGATGATGATTTTTTTTTTTTTTTCACCATCTCTTTCTCTCTCTGCCGGGGCCGGCCAAGAGTGCTTTATGGACGGTTTAAAACATGACTATGGATGCAAATGCTCATTTTCCTCCGTGCACCTGGTGATTGAAAACGTGCATCTGGTAACCCAAAAATTATAAAAGGGTTTTAAATACTTTTACCCGTCATTCTATTGATATAGCCCGCTAGGGGAGTGCCCCACTACGGCCCTCTCTCTGTCAGGGCCGTCCTTGGGTGCTTTTTACACACTTTAAGAAATCACGATGGATGCAGATTGCTATTAATCCTCCGTGCAACTGGTGATTGAAAACGTGCATCTGGTAACCCAAAATTTCAAATATGGTTCAAAATGAATTTAAAGGCACCCCTCTCATTGTTGCCCGCTATGGGAGCACCCCACTAAGGCCCTGTCTCGGTCGGGCCCGTCCTGAGTGCTTTATAGACACTTTAAGAAATCGCGATGGATGCAGATTGCTATTAATCCTCCGTGCAACTGGTGATTGAAAATGTGCAACTGGTGATTGAAAACGTGCACCTGGTCACCCAAAACACGGTTCTCTATGCGGTTAGCGGTGTTCCATCTATTCATGTCCGCTTATGGCGCACCCTACTACGGACCTTTAGCAATGGGGGCCGGCCCGAATTATTTATGGAAGGTCTGATGATGATTTTTTTTTTTTTTTCACCATCTCTTTCTCTCTCTGCCGGGGCCGGCCAAGAGTGCTTTATGGACGGTTTAAAACATGACTATGGATGCAAATGCTCATTTTCCTCCGTGCACCTGGTGATTGAAAACGTGCATCTGGTAACCCAAAAATTATAAAAGGGTTTTAAATACTTTTACCCGTCATTCTATTGATATAGCCCGCTAGGGGAGTGCCCCACTACGGCCCTCTCTCTGTCAGGGCCGTCCTTGGGTGCTTTTTACACACTTTAAGAAATCACGATGGATGCAGATTGCTATTAATCCTCCGTGCAACTGGTGATTGAAAACGTGCATCTGGTAACCCAAAATTTCAAATATGGTTCAAAATGAATTTAAAGGCACCCCTCTCATTGTTGCCCGCTATGGGAGCACCCCACTAAGGCCCTGTCTCGGTCGGGCCCGTCCTGAGTGCTTTATAGACACTTTAAGAAATCGCGATGGATGCAGATTGCTATTAATCCTCCGTGCAACTGGTGATTGAAAATGTGCAACTGGTGATTGAAAACGTGCACCTGGTCACCCAAAACACGGTTCTCTATGCGGTTAGCGGTGTTCCATCTATTCATGTCCGCTTATGGCGCACCCTACTACGGACCTTTAGCAATGGGGGCCGGCCCGAATTATTTATGGAAGGTCTGATGATGATTTTTTTTTTTTTTCACCATCTCTTTCTCTCTCTGCCGGGGCCGGCCAAGAGTGCTTTATGGACGGTTTAAAACATGACTATGGATGCAAATGCTCATTTTCCTCCGTGCACCTGGTGATTGAAAACGTGCATCTGGTAACCCAAAAATTATAAAAGGGTTTTAAATACTTTTACCCGTCATTCTATTGATATAGCCCGCTAGGGGAGTGCCCCACTACGGCCCTCTCTCTGTCAGGGCCGTCCTTGGGTGCTTTTTACACACTTTAAGAAATCACGATGGATGCAGATTGCTATTAATCCTCCGTGCAACTGGTGATTGAAAACGTGCATCTGGTAACCCAAAATTTCAAATATGGTTCAAAATGAATTTAAAGGCACCCCTCTCATTGTTGCCCGCTATGGGAGCACCCCACTAAGGCCCTGTCTCGGTCGGGCCCGTCCTGAGTGCTTTATAGACACTTTAAGAAATCGCGATGGATGCAGATTGCTATTAATCCTCCGTGCAACTGGTGATTGAAAATGTGCAACTGGTGATTGAAAACGTGCACCTGGTCACCCAAAACACGGTTCTCTATGCGGTTAGCGGTGTTCCATCTATTCATGTCCGCTTATGGCGCACCCTACTACGGACCTTTAGCAATGGGGGCCGGCCCGAATTATTTATGGAAGGTCTGATGATGATTTTTTTTTTTTTTTCACCATCTCTTTCTCTCTCTGCCGGGGCCGGCCAAGAGTGCTTTATGGACGGTTTAAAACATGACTATGGATGCAAATGCTCATTTTCCTCCGTGCACCTGGTGATTGAAAACGTGCATCTGGTAACCCAAAAATTATAAAAGGGTTTTAAATACTTTTACCCGTCATTCTATTGATATAGCCCGCTAGGGGAGTGCCCCACTACGGCCCTCTCTCTGTCAGGGCCGTCCTTGGGTGCTTTTTACACACTTTAAGAAATCACGATGGATGCAGATTGCTATTAATCCTCCGTGCAACTGGTGATTGAAAACGTGCATCTGGTAACCCAAAATTTCAAATATGGTTCAAAATGAATTTAAAGGCACCCCTCTCATTGTTGCCCGCTATGGGAGCACCCCACTAAGGCCCTGTCTCGGTCGGGCCCGTCCTGAGTGCTTTATAGACACTTTAAGAAATCGCGATGGATGCAGATTGCTATTAATCCTCCGTGCAACTGGTGATTGAAAATGTGCAACTGGTGATTGAAAACGTGCACCTGGTCACCCAAAACACGGTTCTCTATGCGGTTAGCGGTGTTCCATCTATTCATGTCCGCTTATGGCGCACCCTACTACGGACCTTTAGCAATGGGGGCCGGCCCGAATTATTTATGGAAGGTCTGATGATGATTTTTTTTTTTTTTCACCATCTCTTTCTCTCTCTGCCGGGGCCGGCCAAGAGTGCTTTATGGACGGTTTAAAACATGACTATGGATGCAAATGCTCATTTTCCTCCGTGCACCTGGTGATTGAAAACGTGCATCTGGTAACCCAAAAATTATAAAAGGGTTTTAAATACTTTTACCCGTCATTCTATTGATATAGCCCGCTAGGGGAGTGCCCCACTACGGCCCTCTCTCTGTCAGGGCCGTCCTTGGGTGCTTTTTACACACTTTAAGAAATCACGATGGATGCAGATTGCTATTAATCCTCCGTGCAACTGGTGATTGAAAACGTGCATCTGGTAACCCAAAAATTATAAAACGGTTTTAAATACTTTTACCGGTCATTCTATTGATATAGCCCGCTATGGGAGCACCCCACTAAGGCCCTGTCTCGGTCGGGGCCGTCCTTCAGTGCTTTATATACAGTTTCATATATTACGATGGATGCAGATTGTGATTGTTTTCCAAAAGACCCGTGTGCATCTGGTAACCCAAAAATTATAAAACTGTTTTAAATCATTTTACCGGTCATTCTATTGATATAGCCCGCTAGGGGAGTACCCTACTACGGCCCTCTCTCGGTCAGGCCCGTCCTTAGGTGCTTTATATACAGTTTAAGATATTACGATGGATGCAGATTGTGATTGTTTTCCAAAAGACCCGTGTGCATCTGGTAACCCAAAAATTAAAATATGGTTCAAAACCCGGGTAACACCACTCTATTTACGGACATGACAG
The DNA here is from genome assembly GCF_013265735.2 of Oncorhynchus mykiss. Classification (NCBI taxonomy): domain Eukaryota; kingdom Metazoa; phylum Chordata; class Actinopteri; order Salmoniformes; family Salmonidae; genus Oncorhynchus; species Oncorhynchus mykiss. The sequence goes on from NW_023494233.1 coordinate 5,308, forward strand.
TAGAGCTTACCCCCTGGAGCTATTGACCTCCAGGCTTGTAGGCCCTTACTCACCACCCGGGTATCACCCCTCTATTTCGGGGATGATACCAGCAGGGGACCCCCCCCACCTCCACAACCTCGCATACCAGGTGAACCAGGGCACCCACACTTAAGCACCCCTCCTCGGACATTAAAGCAGATAACCGCGCTGTTATGAACCGCGTGCACCTGGTCACCCAAATGGAACTTGTGCACCTGGTCACCCAAAAGGACCGGCGTGCACCTGGTCACCCAAAGGCCGGCGTGCACCTGGTCACCCAAAAGGACCATGTGCACCTGGTCACCCAAAGGCCGGCGTGCACCTGGTCACCCAAAAGGACCGTGTGCACCTGGTCACCCAAAGGCCGGCGTGCACCTGGTCACCCAAAGGACCATGTGCACCTGGTCACCCAAAAGGACCATGTGCACCTGGTCACCCAAAGGCCGGCGTGCACCTGGTCACCCAAAAGGACCATGTGCACCTGGTCACCCAAAGGCCGGCGTGCACCTGGTCACCCAAAGGACCATGTGCACCTGGTCACCCAAAAGGACCATGTGCACCTGGTCACCCAAAGGCCGGCGTGCACCTGGTCACCCAAAGGACCATGTGCACCTGGTCACCCAAAGGCCGGCGTGCACCTGGTCACCCAAAGGACCATGTGCACCTGGTCACCCAAAGGCCGGCGTGCACCTGGTCACCCAAAGGACCATGTGCACCTGGTCACCCAAAAGGACCATGTGCACCTGGTCACCCAAAGGCCGGCGTGCACCTGGTCACCCAAAGGACCATGTGCACCTGGTCACCCAAAGGCCGGCGTGCACCTGGTCACCCAAAGGACCATGTGCACCTGGTCACCCAAAGGCCGGCGTGCACCTGGTCACCCAAAGGACCATGTGCACCTGGTCACCCAAAAGGACCATGTGCACCTGGTCACCCAAAGGCCGGCGTGCACCTGGTCACCCAAAGGACCATGTGCACCTGGTCACCCAAAAGAACCGTGTGCACCTGGTCACCCAAAGGCCGGCGTGCACCTGGTCACCCAAAGGACCATGTGCACCTGGTCACCCAAAAGGACCATGTGCACCTGGTCACCCAAAGGCCGGCGTGCACCTGGTCACCCAAAGGACCATGTGCACCTGGTCACCCAAAAGAACCGTGTGCACCTGGTCACCCAAAGGCCGGCGTGCACCTGGTCACCCAAAGGACCATGTGCACCTGGTCACCCAAAAGGACCATGTGCACCTGGTCACCCAAAGGCCGGCGTGCACCTGGTCACCCAAAGGACCATGTGCACCTGGTCACCCAAAAGAACCGTGTGCACCTGGTCACCCAAAGGCCGGCGTGCACCTGGTCACCCAAAGGACCATGTGCACCTGGTCACCCAAAAGAACCGTGTGCACCTGGTCACCCAAAGGCCGGCGTGCACCTGGTCACCCAAAGGACCATGTGCACCTGGTCACCCAAAAGCCGGCGTGCACCTGGTCACCCAAATGGAACTTGTGCACCTGGTCACCCAAAAGCCGGCGTGCACCTGGTCACCCAAATGGAACTTGTGCACCTGGTCACCCAAAAGCCGGCGTGCACCTGGTCACCCAAATGGAACTTGTGCACCTGGTCACCCAAAAGACCGGCGTGCACCTGGTCACCCAAAAGCCGGCGTGCACCTGGTCACCCAAATGGAACTTGTGCACCTGGTCACCCAAAAATTATAAAACTGTCCAAAATGCATTTACCGGTCATTTTATTTATATAGCCCGCTAGGGGAGTAGCCCACTACGGCCCTCTCTTGGTCGGGGCCGTGCTTAGTGCTTTATGGACACTTTAAGATATTACGATGGATGCAGATTGTGATTGTTTTGCAAAAGACCCGTGTGCATCTGGTAACCCAAAAATTATAAAACTGTTCAAAATGCATTTAAAGCTATACCTGACCTTCATGCCCGCCAGGGGAGTAGCCCACTACGGCCCTCTCTCAGTGGGGGCCCTATTTGAGTGCTTTATGGACGGTTTAAAATATCACGATGGATGCAGATTGCTATTAATCCTCCGTGCACCTGGTGATTGAAAACGTGCATCTGGTAACCCAAAAATTAAAATATGGACCGCGGGTGAATGGAGGGAGTAACTATGACTCTCTTAAGGTAGCCAACTGCTTGATGAGCATATACATCC
>NW_023494233.1:17500-30000 GCF_013265735.2 Oncorhynchus mykiss
CCCAAAAATTATAAAAGGGTTTTAAATACTTTTACCCGTCATTCTATTGATATAGCCCGCTAGGGGAGTGCCCCACTACGGCCCTCTCTCTGTCAGGGCCGTCCTTGGGTGCTTTTTACACACTTTAAGAAATCACGATGGATGCAGATTGCTATTAATCCTCCGTGCAACTGGTGATTGAAAACGTGCATCTGGTAACCCAAAATTTCAAATATGGTTCAAAATGAATTTAAAGGCACCCCTCTCATTGTTGCCCGCTATGGGAGCACCCCACTAAGGCCCTGTCTCGGTCGGGCCCGTCCTGAGTGCTTTATAGACACTTTAAGAAATCGCGATGGATGCAGATTGCTATTAATCCTCCGTGCAACTGGTGATTGAAAATGTGCAACTGGTGATTGAAAACGTGCACCTGGTCACCCAAAACACGGTTCTCTATGCGGTTAGCGGTGTTCCATCTATTCATGTCCGCTTATGGCGCACCCTACTACGGACCTTTAGCAATGGGGGCCGGCCCGAATTATTTATGGAAGGTCTGATGATGATTTTTTTTTTTTTTTCACCATCTCTTTCTCTCTCTGCCGGGGCCGGCCAAGAGTGCTTTATGGACGGTTTAAAACATGACTATGGATGCAAATGCTCATTTTCCTCCGTGCACCTGGTGATTGAAAACGTGCATCTGGTAACCCAAAAATTATAAAAGGGTTTTAAATACTTTTACCCGTCATTCTATTGATATAGCCCGCTAGGGGAGTGCCCCACTACGGCCCTCTCTCTGTCAGGGCCGTCCTTGGGTGCTTTTTACACACTTTAAGAAATCACGATGGATGCAGATTGCTATTAATCCTCCGTGCAACTGGTGATTGAAAACGTGCATCTGGTAACCCAAAATTTCAAATATGGTTCAAAATGAATTTAAAGGCACCCCTCTCATTGTTGCCCGCTATGGGAGCACCCCACTAAGGCCCTGTCTCGGTCGGGCCCGTCCTGAGTGCTTTATAGACACTTTAAGAAATCGCGATGGATGCAGATTGCTATTAATCCTCCGTGCAACTGGTGATTGAAAATGTGCAACTGGTGATTGAAAACGTGCACCTGGTCACCCAAAACACGGTTCTCTATGCGGTTAGCGGTGTTCCATCTATTCATGTCCGCTTATGGCGCACCCTACTACGGACCTTTAGCAATGGGGGCCGGCCCGAATTATTTATGGAAGGTCTGATGATGATTTTTTTTTTTTTTCACCATCTCTTTCTCTCTCTGCCGGGGCCGGCCAAGAGTGCTTTATGGACGGTTTAAAACATGACTATGGATGCAAATGCTCATTTTCCTCCGTGCACCTGGTGATTGAAAACGTGCATCTGGTAACCCAAAAATTATAAAAGGGTTTTAAATACTTTTACCCGTCATTCTATTGATATAGCCCGCTAGGGGAGTGCCCCACTACGGCCCTCTCTCTGTCAGGGCCGTCCTTGGGTGCTTTTTACACACTTTAAGAAATCACGATGGATGCAGATTGCTATTAATCCTCCGTGCAACTGGTGATTGAAAACGTGCATCTGGTAACCCAAAATTTCAAATATGGTTCAAAATGAATTTAAAGGCACCCCTCTCATTGTTGCCCGCTATGGGAGCACCCCACTAAGGCCCTGTCTCGGTCGGGCCCGTCCTGAGTGCTTTATAGACACTTTAAGAAATCGCGATGGATGCAGATTGCTATTAATCCTCCGTGCAACTGGTGATTGAAAATGTGCAACTGGTGATTGAAAACGTGCACCTGGTCACCCAAAACACGGTTCTCTATGCGGTTAGCGGTGTTCCATCTATTCATGTCCGCTTATGGCGCACCCTACTACGGACCTTTAGCAATGGGGGCCGGCCCGAATTATTTATGGAAGGTCTGATGATGATTTTTTTTTTTTTTTCACCATCTCTTTCTCTCTCTGCCGGGGCCGGCCAAGAGTGCTTTATGGACGGTTTAAAACATGACTATGGATGCAAATGCTCATTTTCCTCCGTGCACCTGGTGATTGAAAACGTGCATCTGGTAACCCAAAAATTATAAAAGGGTTTTAAATACTTTTACCCGTCATTCTATTGATATAGCCCGCTAGGGGAGTGCCCCACTACGGCCCTCTCTCTGTCAGGGCCGTCCTTGGGTGCTTTTTACACACTTTAAGAAATCACGATGGATGCAGATTGCTATTAATCCTCCGTGCAACTGGTGATTGAAAACGTGCATCTGGTAACCCAAAATTTCAAATATGGTTCAAAATGAATTTAAAGGCACCCCTCTCATTGTTGCCCGCTATGGGAGCACCCCACTAAGGCCCTGTCTCGGTCGGGCCCGTCCTGAGTGCTTTATAGACACTTTAAGAAATCGCGATGGATGCAGATTGCTATTAATCCTCCGTGCAACTGGTGATTGAAAATGTGCAACTGGTGATTGAAAACGTGCACCTGGTCACCCAAAACACGGTTCTCTATGCGGTTAGCGGTGTTCCATCTATTCATGTCCGCTTATGGCGCACCCTACTACGGACCTTTAGCAATGGGGGCCGGCCCGAATTATTTATGGAAGGTCTGATGATGATTTTTTTTTTTTTTCACCATCTCTTTCTCTCTCTGCCGGGGCCGGCCAAGAGTGCTTTATGGACGGTTTTAAAACATGACTATGGATGCAAATGCTCATTTTCCTCCGTGCACCTGGTGATTGAAAACGTGCATCTGGTAACCCAAAAATTATAAAAGGGTTTTAAATACTTTTACCCGTCATTCTATTGATATAGCCCGCTAGGGGAGTGCCCCACTACGGCCCTCTCTCTGTCAGGGCCGTCCTTGGGTGCTTTTTACACACTTTAAGAAATCACGATGGATGCAGATTGCTATTAATCCTCCGTGCAACTGGTGATTGAAAACGTGCATCTGGTAACCCAAAATTTCAAATATGGTTCAAAATGAATTTAAAGGCACCCCTCTCATTGTTGCCCGCTATGGGAGCACCCCACTAAGGCCCTGTCTCGGTCGGGCCCGTCCTGAGTGCTTTATAGACACTTTAAGAAATCGCGATGGATGCAGATTGCTATTAATCCTCCGTGCAACTGGTGATTGAAAATGTGCAACTGGTGATTGAAAACGTGCACCTGGTCACCCAAAACACGGTTCTCTATGCGGTTAGCGGTGTTCCATCTATTCATGTCCGCTTATGGCGCACCCTACTACGGACCTTTAGCAATGGGGGCCGGCCCGAATTATTTATGGAAGGTCTGATGATGATTTTTTTTTTTTTTTCACCATCTCTTTCTCTCTCTGCCGGGGCCGGCCAAGAGTGCTTTATGGACGGTTTAAAACATGACTATGGATGCAAATGCTCATTTTCCTCCGTGCACCTGGTGATTGAAAACGTGCATCTGGTAACCCAAAAATTATAAAAGGGTTTTAAATACTTTTACCCGTCATTCTATTGATATAGCCCGCTAGGGGAGTGCCCCACTACGGCCCTCTCTCTGTCAGGGCCGTCCTTGGGTGCTTTTTACACACTTTAAGAAATCACGATGGATGCAGATTGCTATTAATCCTCCGTGCAACTGGTGATTGAAAACGTGCATCTGGTAACCCAAAATTTCAAATATGGTTCAAAATGAATTTAAAGGCACCCCTCTCATTGTTGCCCGCTATGGGAGCACCCCACTAAGGCCCTGTCTCGGTCGGGCCCGTCCTGAGTGCTTTATAGACACTTTAAGAAATCGCGATGGATGCAGATTGCTATTAATCCTCCGTGCAACTGGTGATTGAAAATGTGCAACTGGTGATTGAAAACGTGCACCTGGTCACCCAAAACACGGTTCTCTATGCGGTTAGCGGTGTTCCATCTATTCATGTCCGCTTATGGCGCACCCTACTACGGACCTTTAGCAATGGGGGCCGGCCCGAATTATTTATGGAAGGTCTGATGATGATTTTTTTTTTTTTTCACCATCTCTTTCTCTCTCTGCCGGGGCCGGCCAAGAGTGCTTTATGGACGGTTTAAAACATGACTATGGATGCAAATGCTCATTTTCCTCCGTGCACCTGGTGATTGAAAACGTGCATCTGGTAACCCAAAAATTATAAAAGGGTTTTAAATACTTTTACCCGTCATTCTATTGATATAGCCCGCTAGGGGAGTGCCCCACTACGGCCCTCTCTCTGTCAGGGCCGTCCTTGGGTGCTTTTTACACACTTTAAGAAATCACGATGGATGCAGATTGCTATTAATCCTCCGTGCAACTGGTGATTGAAAACGTGCATCTGGTAACCCAAAATTTCAAATATGGTTCAAAATGAATTTAAAGGCACCCCTCTCATTGTTGCCCGCTATGGGAGCACCCCACTAAGGCCCTGTCTCGGTCGGGCCCGTCCTGAGTGCTTTATAGACACTTTAAGAAATCGCGATGGATGCAGATTGCTATTAATCCTCCGTGCAACTGGTGATTGAAAATGTGCAACTGGTGATTGAAAACGTGCACCTGGTCACCCAAAACACGGTTCTCTATGCGGTTAGCGGTGTTCCATCTATTCATGTCCGCTTATGGCGCACCCTACTACGGACCTTTAGCAATGGGGGCCGGCCCGAATTATTTATGGAAGGTCTGATGATGATTTTTTTTTTTTTTTCACCATCTCTTTCTCTCTCTGCCGGGGCCGGCCAAGAGTGCTTTATGGACGGTTTAAAACATGACTATGGATGCAAATGCTCATTTTCCTCCGTGCACCTGGTGATTGAAAACGTGCATCTGGTAACCCAAAAATTATAAAAGGGTTTTAAATACTTTTACCCGTCATTCTATTGATATAGCCCGCTAGGGGAGTGCCCCACTACGGCCCTCTCTCTGTCAGGGCCGTCCTTGGGTGCTTTTTACACACTTTAAGAAATCACGATGGATGCAGATTGCTATTAATCCTCCGTGCAACTGGTGATTGAAAACGTGCATCTGGTAACCCAAAATTTCAAATATGGTTCAAAATGAATTTAAAGGCACCCCTCTCATTGTTGCCCGCTATGGGAGCACCCCACTAAGGCCCTGTCTCGGTCGGGCCCGTCCTGAGTGCTTTATAGACACTTTAAGAAATCGCGATGGATGCAGATTGCTATTAATCCTCCGTGCAACTGGTGATTGAAAATGTGCAACTGGTGATTGAAAACGTGCACCTGGTCACCCAAAACACGGTTCTCTATGCGGTTAGCGGTGTTCCATCTATTCATGTCCGCTTATGGCGCACCCTACTACGGACCTTTAGCAATGGGGGCCGGCCCGAATTATTTATGGAAGGTCTGATGATGATTTTTTTTTTTTTTTCACCATCTCTTTCTCTCTCTGCCGGGGCCGGCCAAGAGTGCTTTATGGACGGTTTAAAACATGACTATGGATGCAAATGCTCATTTTCCTCCGTGCACCTGGTGATTGAAAACGTGCATCTGGTAACCCAAAAATTATAAAAGGGTTTTAAATACTTTTACCCGTCATTCTATTGATATAGCCCGCTAGGGGAGTGCCCCACTACGGCCCTCTCTCTGTCAGGGCCGTCCTTGGGTGCTTTTTACACACTTTAAGAAATCACGATGGATGCAGATTGCTATTAATCCTCCGTGCAACTGGTGATTGAAAACGTGCATCTGGTAACCCAAAATTTCAAATATGGTTCAAAATGAATTTAAAGGCACCCCTCTCATTGTTGCCCGCTATGGGAGCACCCCACTAAGGCCCTGTCTCGGTCGGGCCCGTCCTGAGTGCTTTATAGACACTTTAAGAAATCGCGATGGATGCAGATTGCTATTAATCCTCCGTGCAACTGGTGATTGAAAATGTGCAACTGGTGATTGAAAACGTGCACCTGGTCACCCAAAACACGGTTCTCTATGCGGTTAGCGGTGTTCCATCTATTCATGTCCGCTTATGGCGCACCCTACTACGGACCTTTAGCAATGGGGGCCGGCCCGAATTATTTATGGAAGGTCTGATGATGATTTTTTTTTTTTTTCACCATCTCTTTCTCTCTCTGCCGGGGCCGGCCAAGAGTGCTTTATGGACGGTTTAAAACATGACTATGGATGCAAATGCTCATTTTCCTCCGTGCACCTGGTGATTGAAAACGTGCATCTGGTAACCCAAAAATTATAAAAGGGTTTTAAATACTTTTACCCGTCATTCTATTGATATAGCCCGCTAGGGGAGTGCCCCACTACGGCCCTCTCTCTGTCAGGGCCGTCCTTGGGTGCTTTTTACACACTTTAAGAAATCACGATGGATGCAGATTGCTATTAATCCTCCGTGCAACTGGTGATTGAAAACGTGCATCTGGTAACCCAAAATTTCAAATATGGTTCAAAATGAATTTAAAGGCACCCCTCTCATTGTTGCCCGCTATGGGAGCACCCCACTAAGGCCCTGTCTCGGTCGGGCCCGTCCTGAGTGCTTTATAGACACTTTAAGAAATCGCGATGGATGCAGATTGCTATTAATCCTCCGTGCAACTGGTGATTGAAAATGTGCAACTGGTGATTGAAAACGTGCACCTGGTCACCCAAAACACGGTTCTCTATGCGGTTAGCGGTGTTCCATCTATTCATGTCCGCTTATGGCGCACCCTACTACGGACCTTTAGCAATGGGGGCCGGCCCGAATTATTTATGGAAGGTCTGATGATGATTTTTTTTTTTTTTCACCATCTCTTTCTCTCTCTGCCGGGGCCGGCCAAGAGTGCTTTATGGACGGTTTAAAACATGACTATGGATGCAAATGCTCATTTTCCTCCGTGCACCTGGTGATTGAAAACGTGCATCTGGTAACCCAAAAATTATAAAAGGGTTTTAAATACTTTTACCCGTCATTCTATTGATATAGCCCGCTAGGGGAGTGCCCCACTACGGCCCTCTCTCTGTCAGGGCCGTCCTTGGGTGCTTTTTACACACTTTAAGAAATCACGATGGATGCAGATTGCTATTAATCCTCCGTGCAACTGGTGATTGAAAACGTGCATCTGGTAACCCAAAATTTCAAATATGGTTCAAAATGAATTTAAAGGCACCCCTCTCATTGTTGCCCGCTATGGGAGCACCCCACTAAGGCCCTGTCTCGGTCGGGCCCGTCCTGAGTGCTTTATAGACACTTTAAGAAATCGCGATGGATGCAGATTGCTATTAATCCTCCGTGCAACTGGTGATTGAAAATGTGCAACTGGTGATTGAAAACGTGCACCTGGTCACCCAAAACACGGTTCTCTATGCGGTTAGCGGTGTTCCATCTATTCATGTCCGCTTATGGCGCACCCTACTACGGACCTTTAGCAATGGGGGCCGGCCCGAATTATTTATGGAAGGTCTGATGATGATTTTTTTTTTTTTTCACCATCTCTTTCTCTCTCTGCCGGGGCCGGCCAAGAGTGCTTTATGGACGGTTTAAAACATGACTATGGATGCAAATGCTCATTTTCCTCCGTGCACCTGGTGATTGAAAACGTGCATCTGGTAACCCAAAAATTATAAAAGGGTTTTAAATACTTTTACCCGTCATTCTATTGATATAGCCCGCTAGGGGAGTGCCCCACTACGGCCCTCTCTCTGTCAGGGCCGTCCTTGGGTGCTTTTTACACACTTTAAGAAATCACGATGGATGCAGATTGCTATTAATCCTCCGTGCAACTGGTGATTGAAAACGTGCATCTGGTAACCCAAAATTTCAAATATGGTTCAAAATGAATTTAAAGGCACCCCTCTCATTGTTGCCCGCTATGGGAGCACCCCACTAAGGCCCTGTCTCGGTCGGGCCCGTCCTGAGTGCTTTATAGACACTTTAAGAAATCGCGATGGATGCAGATTGCTATTAATCCTCCGTGCAACTGGTGATTGAAAATGTGCAACTGGTGATTGAAAACGTGCACCTGGTCACCCAAAACACGGTTCTCTATGCGGTTAGCGGTGTTCCATCTATTCATGTCCGCTTATGGCGCACCCTACTACGGACCTTTAGCAATGGGGGCCGGCCCGAATTATTTATGGAAGGTCTGATGATGATTTTTTTTTTTTTTCACCATCTCTTTCTCTCTCTGCCGGGGCCGGCCAAGAGTGCTTTATGGACGGTTTAAAACATGACTATGGATGCAAATGCTCATTTTCCTCCGTGCACCTGGTGATTGAAAACGTGCATCTGGTAACCCAAAAATTATAAAAGGGTTTTAAATACTTTTACCCGTCATTCTATTGATATAGCCCGCTAGGGGAGTGCCCCACTACGGCCCTCTCTCTGTCAGGGCCGTCCTTGGGTGCTTTTTACACACTTTAAGAAATCACGATGGATGCAGATTGCTATTAATCCTCCGTGCAACTGGTGATTGAAAACGTGCATCTGGTAACCCAAAATTTCAAATATGGTTCAAAATGAATTTAAAGGCACCCCTCTCATTGTTGCCCGCTATGGGAGCACCCCACTAAGGCCCTGTCTCGGTCGGGCCCGTCCTGAGTGCTTTATAGACACTTTAAGAAATCGCGATGGATGCAGATTGCTATTAATCCTCCGTGCAACTGGTGATTGAAAATGTGCAACTGGTGATTGAAAACGTGCACCTGGTCACCCAAAACACGGTTCTCTATGCGGTTAGCGGTGTTCCATCTATTCATGTCCGCTTATGGCGCACCCTACTACGGACCTTTAGCAATGGGGGCCGGCCCGAATTATTTATGGAAGGTCTGATGATGATTTTTTTTTTTTTTTCACCATCTCTTTCTCTCTCTGCCGGGGCCGGCCAAGAGTGCTTTATGGACGGTTTAAAACATGACTATGGATGCAAATGCTCATTTTCCTCCGTGCACCTGGTGATTGAAAACGTGCATCTGGTAACCCAAAAATTATAAAAGGGTTTTAAATACTTTTACCCGTCATTCTATTGATATAGCCCGCTAGGGGAGTGCCCCACTACGGCCCTCTCTCTGTCAGGGCCGTCCTTGGGTGCTTTTTACACACTTTAAGAAATCACGATGGATGCAGATTGCTATTAATCCTCCGTGCAACTGGTGATTGAAAACGTGCATCTGGTAACCCAAAATTTCAAATATGGTTCAAAATGAATTTAAAGGCACCCCTCTCATTGTTGCCCGCTATGGGAGCACCCCACTAAGGCCCTGTCTCGGTCGGGCCCGTCCTGAGTGCTTTATAGACACTTTAAGAAATCGCGATGGATGCAGATTGCTATTAATCCTCCGTGCAACTGGTGATTGAAAATGTGCAACTGGTGATTGAAAACGTGCACCTGGTCACCCAAAACACGGTTCTCTATGCGGTTAGCGGTGTTCCATCTATTCATGTCCGCTTATGGCGCACCCTACTACGGACCTTTAGCAATGGGGGCCGGCCCGAATTATTTATGGAAGGTCTGATGATGATTTTTTTTTTTTTTCACCATCTCTTTCTCTCTCTGCCGGGGCCGGCCAAGAGTGCTTTATGGACGGTTTAAAACATGACTATGGATGCAAATGCTCATTTTCCTCCGTGCACCTGGTGATTGAAAACGTGCATCTGGTAACCCAAAAATTATAAAAGGGTTTTAAATACTTTTACCCGTCATTCTATTGATATAGCCCGCTAGGGGAGTGCCCCACTACGGCCCTCTCTCTGTCAGGGCCGTCCTTGGGTGCTTTTTACACACTTTAAGAAATCACGATGGATGCAGATTGCTATTAATCCTCCGTGCAACTGGTGATTGAAAACGTGCATCTGGTAACCCAAAAATTATAAAACGGTTTTAAATACTTTTACCGGTCATTCTATTGATATAGCCCGCTATGGGAGCACCCCACTAAGGCCCTGTCTCGGTCGGGGCCGTCCTTCAGTGCTTTATATACAGTTTCATATATTACGATGGATGCAGATTGTGATTGTTTTCCAAAAGACCCGTGTGCATCTGGTAACCCAAAAATTATAAAACTGTTTTAAATCATTTTACCGGTCATTCTATTGATATAGCCCGCTAGGGGAGTACCCTACTACGGCCCTCTCTCGGTCAGGCCCGTCCTTAGGTGCTTTATATACAGTTTAAGATATTACGATGGATGCAGATTGTGATTGTTTTCCAAAAGACCCGTGTGCATCTGGTAACCCAAAAATTAAAATATGGTTCAAAACCCGGGTAACACCACTCTATTTACGGACATGACAGTAGAGCTTACCCCCTGGAGCTATTGACCTCCAGGCTTGTAGGCCCTTACTCACCACCCGGGTATCACCCCTCTATTTCGGGGATGATACCAGCAGGGGACCCCCCCCACCTCCACAACCTCGCATACCAGGTGAACCAGGGCACCCACACTTAAGCACCCCTCCTCGGACATTAAAGCAGATAACCGCGCTGTTATGAACCGCGTGCACCTGGTCACCCAAATGGAACTTGTGCACCTGGTCACCCAAAAGGACCGGCGTGCACCTGGTCACCCAAAGGCCGGCGTGCACCTGGTCACCCAAAAGGACCATGTGCACCTGGTCACCCAAAGGCCGGCGTGCACCTGGTCACCCAAAAGGACCGTGTGCACCTGGTCACCCAAAGGCCGGCGTGCACCTGGTCACCCAAAGGACCATGTGCACCTGGTCACCCAAAAGGACCATGTGCACCTGGTCACCCAAAGGCCGGCGTGCACCTGGTCACCCAAAAGGACCATGTGCACCTGGTCACCCAAAGGCCGGCGTGCACCTGGTCACCCAAAGGACCATGTGCACCTGGTCACCCAAAAGGACCATGTGCACCTGGTCACCCAAAGGCCGGCGTGCACCTGGTCACCCAAAGGACCATGTGCACCTGGTCACCCAAAGGCCGGCGTGCACCTGGTCACCCAAAGGACCATGTGCACCTGGTCACCCAAAGGCCGGCGTGCACCTGGTCACCCAAAGGACCATGTGCACCTGGTCACCCAAAAGGACCATGTGCACCTGGTCACCCAAAGGCCGGCGTGCACCTGGTCACCCAAAGGACCATGTGCACCTGGTCACCCAAAGGCCGGCGTGCACCTGGTCACCCAAAGGACCATGTGCACCTGGTCACCCAAAGGCCGGCGTGCACCTGGTCACCCAAAGGACCATGTGCACCTGGTCACCCAAAAGGACCATGTGCACCTGGTCACCCAAAGGCCGGCGTGCACCTGGTCACCCAAAGGACCATGTGCACCTGGTCACCCAAAAGAACCGTGTGCACCTGGTCACCCAAAGGCCGGCGTGCACCTGGTCACCCAAAGGACCATGTGCACCTGGTCACCCAAAAGGACCATGTGCACCTGGTCACCCAAAGGCCGGCGTGCACCTGGTCACCCAAAGGACCATGTGCACCTGGTCACCCAAAAGAACCGTGTGCACCTGGTCACCCAAAGGCCGGCGTGCACCTGGTCACCCAAAGGACCATGTGCACCTGGTCACCCAAAAGGACCATGTGCACCTGGTCACCCAAAGGCCGGCGTGCACCTGGTCACCCAAAGGACCATGTGCACCTGGTCACCCAAAAGAACCGTGTGCACCTGGTCACCCAAAGGCCGGCGTGCACCTGGTCACCCAAAGGACCATGTGCACCTGGTCACCCAAAAGAACCGTGTGCACCTGGTCACCCAAAGGCCGGCGTGCACCTGGTCACCCAAAGGACCATGTGCACCTGGTCACCCAAAAGCCGGCGTGCACCTGGTCACCCAAATGGAACTTGTGCACCTGGTCACCCAAAAGCCGGCGTGCACCTGGTCACCCAAATGGAACTTGTGCACCTGGTCACCCAAAAGCCGGCGTGCACCTGGTCACCCAAATGGAACTTGTGCACCTGGTCACCCAAAAGACCGGCGTGCACCTGGTCACCCAAAAGCCGGCGTGCACCTGGTCACCCAAATGGAACTTGTGCACCTGGTCACCCAAAAATTATAAAACTGTCCAAAATGCATTTACCGGTCATTTTATTTATATAGCCCGCTAGGGGAGTAGCCCACTACGGCCCTCTCTTGGTCGGGGCCGTGCTTAGTGCTTTATGGACACTTTAAGATATTACGATGGATGCAGATTGTGATTGTTTTGCAAAAGACCCGTGTGCATCTGGTAACCCAAAAATTATAAAACTGTTCAAAATGCATTTAAAGCTATACCTGACCTTCATGCCCGCCAGGGGAGTAGCCCACTACGGCCCTCTCTCAGTGGGGGCCCTATTTGAGTGCTTTATGGACGGTTTAAAATATCACGATGGATGCAGATTGCTATTAATCCTCCGTGCACCTGGTGATTGAAAACGTGCATCTGGTAACCCAAAAATTAAAATATGGACCGCGGGTGAATGGAGGGAGTAACTATGACTCTCTTAAGGTAGCCAACTGCTTGATGAGCATATACATCCGTGCAACTGGTGATTTGAAATGTGCATCTGGTAACCCAAAATAGATGGTAAATAAATCACAGAAATTGCACTATGTCCATCTCTGTGAATGAGAGTACACATACAGGCATAAAGGCCCT
>NW_023494233.1:35000-45000 GCF_013265735.2 Oncorhynchus mykiss
CAACGAACTTCCAGCAGTGGCGAGAGAAAGGAGGCGGAGCAACTGCTCCCCCAGCCGCGGCTCGAGCCCAGCCCCGCTTCGCACCCCAGCCCGACCGACCCAGCCCTTAGAGCCAATCCTTATCCCGAAGTTACGGATCTGACTTGCCGACTTCCCTTACATACCTTAAGGGAACATTTCGGCATTTCGTGTATGATCAGTGAGAAAGTCCATATTGCAAATGTACGGTCCCTTACCCGACGTCCGAAATCGTTTGTAAAATTCGCGGTCGGCGTCGGGCCGTGCGGTAGGGCCGGACCTACCGGGAAGTCATCGAATGAACTTTGTCGGACTTTCGGTTCCCGTTTAAAAAAAAAAACAAGTTTCGGACCGTTTTTTCCGCCGTCCCGGACACTCCCACCAGATGGCATACGGAATCATATGGCAATTTGGCAAAACATCACGAATCGCGACGGGGCCTTATCTCAAAAACTGAAAATATTTCGAAGCCGAAACTTGGCGAGCGTAGGTTTGGCTCAAGGGGCAGTTGGCCCCGAACGGGATGGCGTCTAGGCCTCGACGGTTTTTGAGCTACGGCCATTTTTCTGGGATTAAAGGCTTAAAATGGAAGTAGAGAAATTATTTTTCCACTTCGGGTCAAAGCCAAGGAGCCTCCGGTGTCAATAAAAAAAGAACCAGCCATTTATCTATCGTCATTTAAGAGAAACGGAACAATGACAAATTGGTGATGGTCACAAATAGGCGTTTTTTTTTTTCAACGGTTACAGATCCAGTTGCAGGGTGTTCATACGAATCTTTTTAAAGTGTGCTGCGGAGCTCTGCGACATTTCTGTGATTTTCTATGATTTTCTGAAATAACACAATAACCGACCATTAGAATAGTAGGCCCAAAATGAAGCCTGCCCCACAATGTCATTTGCTTTTGAGTGACAGTGAGAGAACCGTTAGGGTGAGAAGAAAAATTCCACCACATGAATGTTCCTAAGGTCCTCCCGATCTCAACAAGCCTAACCTTGACCGTGTGGCATTAACCCTTCACAGTAAAACAGGGTTTTTTGATCTCACAGATTACAGTGTCATCTCTCCCCATAGGAATACATTGCCTGCACCCCTAATTTCAACCTGAGGCCTATGTGGGTTATGAATGCCGTATGAACCTGTCTTCGGTACCAGTCCATCAGGCCACTATGAGGTCTACCTGTGTCGATTCTAAGCTTCCTGGACCAACCGGAAGTGGTTCAAATGCCCCTAAAAGTGTTTACCCATACACTGCCTGCAGTTTGATAGACATGGTGCATTCAACCCTGTGTAGATCAGTCAATTCTTAACGTAAGGACTTAAAACTCAGGATTGTGTAAGTGGCCATGTCAATCAAGACATGTGGTGATTTATAGCTTCCTGTGCCAACCGGAAGTGCCATAATTGGTGTCTCAGGGGCTGTTTCGAAGGGTTAAAAAAATCAGATCTGTCCAAAACTTCATATATGTGATTAGGCAACCCCCATGAACTGTAAATCAGTCATTTTTCCCAAAAAAAATCAAAGGAAAAAAAAATTGCACTAAAACACAACTTGGATGGAGGGACGTATTGGGGTGCGTAGAGACAGACAGTGGCCGCAATAGTTAGCTTTGTTCGAGCTAAAAAAGAACGGTCGGACCTAGAGTTCCGAAACTTTAGAAACCTGTTCTAGACCTCCGGGCCATGGTGCGTGGCGAGTTACGTGGCTCTAGATGGTTCTCGGACCGAGAAACAGCCTCGTACATTCGCAATAACTTCAATTCATTTTTGCATCACGAAAATGACGACGTTTAGAAAAGTCTCAGAGACGCAAGGCTAGGTGCGTTGAAACCGGCTCGGCCCATAGAGACGGACCCCAAAGTTTCTGTCCGATAGCTCGTTCAAGGACCCTGTAGCAAGGCATGGAAATAAGTGGATTTTCAGCACCAATTAGGGTTTTTCTCGGACACCAAATGACCTATCGAGCCGAAACTCGGGATTCGGGGTCGCCTCACATAGGACTTCACATAATGTCCGAACTGGACCCGCAGCTAGAACGTAACTATGTGTTTTACCTTTTTATTATGTTTTCAACTGAAGGCGCTGTGAATTATGGGACTGCTCTGACATATATGATAGTTGGCATCTAAATGAGTAGGAAACAGTGGGTTTGGTGTCATAATGACATCTAATTGACTGATGGACACTGACTTGCTAGTTGACTTTTGTACATTTGCAATATGTTTAAACAGAGAGGGACCATCACCAAAATGGCATTCTGAAATCAACACAAAAAATGGCATCACCATAGTCTCCAGACTGTGCTGAGTTCAACGAGCTATCCCGCTTGACCGTAGCTCGCTCGGTCTAGGCGCAGCAACCATTAGAATATTAGGCCCAAAATGAAGCCTGCCCCACAATGTCATTTGCTTTTGAGTGACAGTGAGAGAACCGTTAGGGTGAGAAGAAAAATTCCACCATAGGAATGTTCCTAAGGTCCTCCCGATCTGAACAAGCCTAACCTTGACCGTGTGGCATTAACCCTTCACAGTAAAACAGTGTTTTTTGATCTCACAGATTACAGTGTCATCTCTCCCCATAGGAATACATAGCCTGCACCACAAAATTCAACCTGAGGCCTATGTGGGTTATGAATGCCGTATGAACCTGTCTTCGGTACCAGTCCATCAGGCCACTATGAGGTCTACCTGTGTTGATTCTAAGCTTCCTGGACCAACCGGAAGTGGTTCAAATCACCCTAAAAGTGTTTACCCATACATTGCATGCAGTTTGATAGACATAGTGCATTCAACCCTGTGTAGATCAGTCAATTCTTAACGTAAAGACTTAAAACTCGGGATTCTGTAAGTGGCCATGTCAATCAAGACATGTGGTGATTTATAGCTTCCTGTGCCAACCGGAAGTGCCATAATTGGTGTCTCAGGGGCTGTTTCGAAGGGTTAAAAAAGTCAGATCTGTCCAAAACTTCATATATGTGATTAGGCAACCCCCATGAACTGTAAATCAGTCATTTTTCCCAAAAAAAATCAAAGGAAAAAAAAATTGCACTAAAACACAACTTGGATGGAGGGACGTATTGGGGTGCGTAGAGACAGACAGTGGCCGCAATAGTTAGCTTTGTTGGAGCTAAAAAAGAACGGTCGGACCTAGAGTTCCGAAACTTTAGAAACCTGTTCTAGACCTCCGGGCCATGGTGCGTGGCGAGTTACGTGGCTCTAGACGGTTCTCGGACCGAGAAACAGCCTCGTACATTTGGAATAACTTCAATTCATTTTTGCATCACGAAAATGACGACGTTTAGAAAAGTCTCAGAGACGCAAGGCTAGGTGCGTTGAAACCGGCTCGGCCCATAGAGACGGACCCCAAAGTTTCTGTCCGATAGCTCATTCAAGGACCCCGTAGCAAGTCATGGAAAATAGTGGATTTTCAGCACCAATTAGGGTTTTTCTCGGACACCAAATGACCTATCGAGCCGAAACTCGGGATTCGGGGTCGCCTCACATAGGACTTCACATAATGTCTGAACTGGACCCGCAGCTAGAACGTAACTATGTGTTTTACCTTTTTATTATGTTTTCAACTAGAGGCGCTGTGAATTATGGGCCTGCTCTGACATATGTGATAGTTGGCTACTAAATGAGTAGGAAAAAGTGGGTTTGGTGTCAATTGATATCCATTTGGTGTCATAATGACATCTAATTGACTGATGGACACTGACTTGCTAGTTGACTTTTGTACATTTGCAATATGTTTAAACGGAGAGGGACCATCACCAAAATGGCATTCTGAAATCAACACAAAAAATGGCATCACCATAGTCTCCAGACTGTTCTGAGTTCAACGAGCTATCCCGCTTGACCGTAGCTCGCTCGGTCTAGGCGCAGAGACCATTACAATAGTAGGCCCAATATGAAGCCTGCACCACAATGTCATTTGCTTTTGGGTGACAGTGAGAGAACCGTTAGAGTGAGAAGAAAAATTCCACCACATGAATGTTCCTAAGGTCCTCCCGATCTGAACAAGCCTAACCTTGACCGTGTGGCATTAACCCTTCACAGTAAAACAGTGTTTTTTGATCTCACAGATTACAGTGTCATCTCTCCCCATAGGAATACATTGCCTGCACCCCTAATTTCAACCTGAGGCCTATGTGGGTTATGAATGCCGTATGAAGCTGTCTTCGGTACCAGTCCATCAGGCCACTATGAGGTCTACCTGTGTTGATTCTAAGCTTCCTGGACCAACCGGAAGTGGTTAAAATGCCCCTAAAAGTGTTTACCCATACACTGCATGCAGTTTGATAGACATAGTGCATTCAACCCTGTGTAGATCAGTCAATTCTTAACGTAAGGACTTAAAACTCAGGATTCTGTAACAGCATACCCCAATGAGGATATGTGTTGATTTATAACTTCCTGTGCCAACCGGAAGTGCCATAATTGGTGTCTCAGGGGCTGTTTCGAAGGGTTAAAAAAGTCTGATCTTTCCAAAACTTCATATGTGTGATTAGGCAACCCCCATGAACTGTAAATCAGTCATTTTTCCCAAAAAAAATCAAAGGAAAAAAAAATTGCACTAAAACACAACTTGGATGGAGGGACGTATTGGGGTGCGTAGAGACAGACAGTGGCTCCAATAGTTAGCTTTGTTGGAGCTAAAAAAGAACCGTCGGACCTAGAGTTCCGAAACTTTAGAAACCTGTTCTAGACCCCCCCTAGATGGTGCGTGGTGAGTTACGTGGCTCTAGAAGGTTCTCGGACCGAGAAACAGCCTCGTACATTTGAAATAACTTCAATTCATTTTTGCATCACGAAAATGACGACATTTAGAAATGTCCCAGAGTCGCAAGACTAGGTGCATTGCGAACGTCTCGGCCCATATAGACAGACCCCAACGTTTCTGTCCGATATCTCATTCAAGGACCCCGTAGCAAGTCATGGAAAATAGTGGATTTTCAGCACCAATTAGGGTTTTTCTCGGACACCAAATGACCTATCGAGCCGAAACTTGGGATTCGGGGTCGCCTCAGCTAGGCCAACACATAACATAAGAAATGGACCCGCAGCTAGAACGTAACTACGTGTTTTATGGTTTTTTTATGGTTTGTACCGAAGGCGTTGTGAATTTTGGGCCAGCTCTGAAGTATGTAATAGTTGGCTACTAAACGAGTTGGAAAAAGTGGGTTTGGTGTCAGTTTGTATCAGTTTGGTGGTCAGAATGATATCTAATTGACTGATGGACTCTTGTCCACTTGACTCTTGTACATTTGCAATATGATTCTATAGTGAAAAAACATCACCAAAAGCGACATTCTGAAATCAACCCAAACGAGCGATTGAGATGACCCAGAATCACTGCAAAGCCATCCCGAGTTCATCGGGCCAGTCAATTTCACATTCCTGCAGGATTTTTATAGCATGACAAATTCGTGATGGTACCTGCCCATTAAAACATATTGCAAATGCACAGTGACTTTGAAAAAGTAAGAAACAAAAAAAAATACATCTAAAATGTTTTGAGCATGACAAATTCGTGATGGTACCTGCCCATTAAAACATATTCCAAATGCACAGTGACTTTGAAAAAGTAAGAAACAAAAAAAAATACATCTAAAATTTTTTGAGCATGACAAATTCGTGATGGTACCTGCCCATTGAAACATATTGCAAATGCACAGTGACTTTGAAAAAGTAAGGAAACATAAACAAATTCGATAAACAAATTCGTGATGGTACCTGCCCATTGAAACATATTGCAAATGCACAGTGACTTTGAAAAAGTAAGGAAACATAAACAAATTCGATAAACAAATTCGTGATGGTACCTGCCCATTGAAACATATTGCAAATGCACAGTGACTTTGAAAAAGTAAGGAAACATAAACAAATTCGATAAACAAATTCGTGATGGTACCTGCCCATTGAAACATATTGCAAATGCACAGTGACTTTGAAAAAGTAAGGAAACATAAACAAATTCGATAAACAAATTCGTGATGGTACCTGCCCATTAAAACATATTCCAAATGCACAGTGACTTTGAAAAAGTAAGAAACAAAAAAAAAATACATCTAAAAAATTTTGAGCATGACAAATTCGTGATGGTACCTGCCCATTGAAACATATTGCAAATGCACAGTGACTTTGAAAAAGTAAGGAAACATAAACAAATTCGATAAACAAATTCGTGATGGTACCTGCCCATTAAAACATATTCCAAATGCACAGTGACTTTGAAAAAGTAAGAAACAAAAAAAAATACATCTAAAAAATTTTGAGCATGACAAATTCGTGATGGTACCTGCCCATTGAAACATATTGCAAATGCACAGTGACTTTGAAAAAGTAAGGAAACATAAACAAATTCGATAAACAAATTCGTGATGGTACCTGCCCATTAAAACATATTCCAAATGCACAGTGACTTTGAAAAAGTAAGAAACAAAAAAAAATACATCTAAAAAATTTTGAGCATGACAAATTCGTGATGGTACCTGCCCATTGAAACATATTGCAAATGCACAGTGACTTTGAAAAAGTAAGGAAACATAAACAAATTCGATAAACAAATTCGTGATGGTACCTGCCCATTAAAACATATTCCAAATGCACAGTGACTTTGAAAAAGTAAGAAAACAAAAAAAAATACATCTAAAAAATTTTGAGCATGACAAATTCGTGATGGTACCTGCCCATTGAAACATATTGCAAATGCACAGTGACTTTGAAAAAGTAAGGAAACATAAACAAATTCGATAAACAAATTCGTGATGGTACCTGCCCATTGAAACATATTGCAAATGCACAGTGACTTTGAAAAAGTAAGGAAACATAAACAAATTCGATGAACAAATTCGTGATGGTACCTGCCCATTAAAACATATTCCAAATGCACAGTGACTTTGAAAAAGTAAGAAACAAAAAAAAATACATCTAAAAAATTTTGAGCATGACAAATTCGTGATGGTACCTGCCCATTGAAACATATTGCAAATGCACAGTGACTTTGAAAAAGTAAGGAAACATAAACAAATTCGATAAACAAATTCGTGATGGTACCTGCCCATTGAAACATATTGCAAATGCACAGTGACTTTGAAAAAGTAAGGAAACATAAACAAATTCGATAAACAAATTCGTGATGGTACCTGCCCATTGAAACATATTGCAAATGCACAGTGACTTTGAAAAAGTAAGGAAACATAAACAAATTCGATAAACAAATTCGTGATGGTACCTGCCCATTAAAACATATTCCAAATGCACAGTGACTTTGAAAAAGTAAGAAACAAAAAAAAATACATCTAAAAAATTTTGAGCATGACAAATTCGTGATGGTACCTGCCCATTGAAACATATTGCAAATGCACAGTGACTTTGAAAAAGTAAGGAAACATAAACAAATTCGATAAACAAATTCGTGATGGTACCTGCCCATTAAAACATATTCCAAATGCACAGTGACTTTGAAAAAGTAAGAAAACAAAAAAAAATACATCTAAAAAATTTTGAGCATGACAAATTCGTGATGGTACCTGCCCATTGAAACATATTGCAAATGCACAGTGACTTTGAAAAAGTAAGGAAACATAAACAAATTCGATAAACAAATTCGTGATGGTACCTGCCCATTGAAACATATTGCAAATGCACAGTGACTTTGAAAAAGTAAGGAAACATAAACAAATTCGATAAACAAATTCGTGATGGTACCTGCCCATTAAAACATATTCCAAATGCACAGTGACTTTGAAAAAGTAAGAAACAAAAAAAAAATACATCTAAAAAATTTTTAGCATGACAAATTCGTGATGGTACCTGCCCATTGAAACATATTGCAAATGCACAGTGACTTTGAAAAAGTAAGGAAACATAAACAAATTCGATAAACAAATTCGTGATGGTACCTGCCCATTAAAACATATTCCAAATGCACAGTGACTTTGAAAAAGTAAGAAACAAAAAAAAAATACATCTAAAAAATTTTGAGCATGACAAATTCGTGATGGTACCTGCCCATTGAAACATATTGCAAATGCACAGTGACTTTGAAAAAGTAAGGAAACATAAACAAATTCGATAAACAAATTCGTGATGGTACCTGCCCATTAAAACATATTCCAAATGCACAGTGACTTTGAAAAAGTAAGAAACAAAAAAAAATACATCTAAAAAATTTTGAGCATGACAAATTCATGATGGTACCTGCCCATTGAAACATATTGCAAATGCACAGTGACTTTGAAAAAGTAAGGAAACATAAACAAATTCGATAAACAAATTCGTGATGGTACCTGCCCATTAAAACATATTCCAAATGCACAGTGACTTTGAAAAAGTAAGAAAACAAAAAAAAATACATCTAAAAAATTTTGAGCATGACAAATTCGTGATGGTACCTGCCCATTGAAACATATTGCAAATGCACAGTGACTTTGAAAAAGTAAGGAAACATAAACAAATTCGATAAACAAATTCGTGATGGTACCTGCCCATTAAAACATATTCCAAATGCACAGTGACTTTGAAAAAGTAAGAAAACAAAAAAAAATACATCTAAAAAATTTTGAGCATGACAAATTCGTGATGGTACCTGCCCATTGAAACATATTGCAAATGCACAGTGACTTTGAAAAAGTAAGGAAACATAAACAAATTCGATAAACAAATTCGTGATGGTACCTGCCCATTAAAACATATTCCAAATGCACAGTGACTTTGAAAAAGTAAGAAACAAAAAAAAATACATCTAAAAAATTTTGAGCATGACAAATTCGTGATGGTACCTGCCCATTGAAACATATTGCAAATGCACAGTGACTTTGAAAAAGTAAGGAAACATAAACAAATTCGATAAACAAATTCGTGATGGTACCTGCCCATTAAAACATATTCCAAATGCACAGTGACTTTGAAAAAGTAAGAAACAAAAAAAAATACATCTAAAAAATTTTGAGCATGACAAATTCGTGATGGTACCTGCCCATTGAAACATATTGCAAATGCACAGTGACTTTGAAAAAGTAAGGAAACATAAACAAATTCGATAAACAAATTCGTGATGGTACCTGCCCATTAAAACATATTCCAAATGCACAGTGACTTTGAAAAAGTAAGAAAACAAAAAAAAATACATCTAAAAAATTTTGAGCATGACAAATTCGTGATGGTACCTGCCCATTGAAACATATTGCAAATGCACAGTGACTTTGAAAAAGTAAGGAAACATAAACAAATTCGATAAACAAATTCGTGATGGTACCTGCCCATTAAAACATATTCCAAATGCACAGTGACTTTGAAAAAGTAAGAAACAAAAAAAAAATACATCTAAAAAATTTTGAGCATGACAAATTCGTGATGGTACCTGCCCATTGAAACATATTGCAAATGCACAGTGACTTTGAAAAAGTAAGGAAACATAAACAAATTCGATAAACAAATTCGTGATGGTACCTGCCCATTAAAACATATTCCAAATGCACAGTGACTTTGAAAAAGTAAGAAAACAAAAAAAAATACATCTAAAAAATTTTGAGCATGACAAATTCGTGATGGTACCTGCCCATTGAAACATATTGCAAATGCACAGTGACTTTGAAAAAGTAAGGAAACATAAACAAATTCGATAAACAAATTCGTGATGGTACCTGCCCATTAAAACATATTCCAAATGCACAGTGACTTTGAAAAAGTAAGAAACAAAAAAAAAATACATCTAAAAAATTTTGAGCATGACAAATTCGTGATGGTACCTGCCCATTGAAACATATTGCAAATGCACAGTGACTTTGAAAAAGTAAGGAAACATAAACAAATTCGATAAACAAATTTGTGATGGTACCTGCCCATTAAAACATATTCCAAATGCACAGTGACTTTGAAAAAGTAAGAAACAAAAAAAAATACATCTAAAAAATTTTGAGCATGACAAATTCGTGATGGTACCTGCCCATTGAAACATATTGCAAATGCACAGTGAC
>NW_023494234.1:0-50374 GCF_013265735.2 Oncorhynchus mykiss
ATTGTGACAGACCAGCTAGATCTACTGTCTCTATGATATATTGAAAGACCAGCTAGATCTACTGTCTCTATTATATTATAACAGACTAGCTAGATCTACTGTATCTATTATAATATGACAGACCAGCTAGATCTACTGTCTCTATTGTATTCTGACAGACCAGCTAGATCTACTGTCTCTATTATATTATGACATACCAGCTAGATCTATTGTCTCTATTATAATATGACAGACCAGCTAGATCTAATGTCTCTATTATATTATGACAGACCAGCTAGATCTACTGTCTCTATTATATTATGACAGACCAGCTAGATCTACTGTCTCTATTGTATTCTGACAGACCAGCTAGATCTACTGTCGCTATTATATTATGACAGACCAGCTAGATCTACTGTCTCTATTATAATATGACAGACCAGCTAGATCTACTGTCTCTATTTAATTATGACAGACCAGCTAGATGTACTGTCTCTATCATAATATGACAGACCAGCTAGATCTACTGTCTCTATTATAATATGACAGACCAGCTACATCTACCTTCTCTGTGTCTGTATTATATTTTGACAGACCAGATAGATCTACTGTCTCTATTATATTATGACAGACCAGCTAGATCTACTGTCTCTATTATAATATTACAGTGTCTCCTGACCCCTCCTGTCTCAGCCTCCAGTATTTATGCTGCAGTAGTTTATGTGTCGGGGGGCTAGGGTCAGTTTGTTATATCTGGAGTACTTCTCCTGTCCTATTCGGTGTCCTGTGTGAATCTAAGTGTGCGTTCTCTAATTCTCTCCTTCTCTCTTTCTCTCTCTCGGAGGACCTGAGCCCTAGGACCATGCCCCAGGACTACCTGACATGATGACTCCTTGCTGTCCCCAGTCCACCTGGCTGTGCTGCTGCTCCAGTTTCAACTGTTCTGCCTTATTATTATTCGACCATGCTGATCATTTATGAACATTTGAACATCTTGGCCATGTTCTGTTATAATCTCCACCCGGCACAGCCAGAAGAGGACTGGCCATCCCACATATGCTCTCTCTAATTCTCTCTTTCTTTCTCTCTCTCGGAGGACCTGAGCCCTAGGACCATGCCCCAGGAATACCTGACATGATGACTCCTTGCTGTCCCCAGTCCACCTGACTGTGCTGCTGCTCCAGTTTCAACTATTCTGCCTTATTATTATTCGACCATGCTGGTCATTTATGAACATTTGAACATCTTGACCATGTTTTGTTATAATCTCCACCCGGCACAGCCAGAAGAGGACTGGCCACCCCACATAGCCTGGTTCCTCTCTAGGTTTCTTCCTAGGTTTTGGCCTTTCTAGGGAGTTTTTCCTAGCCACCGTGCTTCTTCACCTGCATTGCTTGCTGTTTGGGGTTTTAGGCTGGGTTTCTGTACAGCACTTTGAGATATCAGCTGATGTACGAAGGGCTATATAAAATAAATTTGATTGATTGATAATATGACAGACCAGATAGATCTACTGTCTTTATTGTATTCTGACATACCAGCTAGATCTACTGTCTCTATTATATATTGAAAGACCAGCTAGATCTACTGTCTCTGTTATATTATAACAGACCAGCTAGATCTACTGTCTCTATTATAATATGACAGACCAGCTAGATCTACTGTCTCTATTGTATTCTGACAGACCAGCTAGATCTACTGTCTCTATTATATTATGACAGACCAGCTAGATCTATTGTCTCTATTATAATATGACAGACCAGTTAGATCTACTGTCTCTATTATATTATGACAGACCAGCTAGATCTACTGTCTCTATTATAATATGACAGACCAGCTGGATCTACTGTCTCTATTATATTATGACAGACCAGCTAGATCTACTGTCTCTATTATATTATGACACACCAGATAGATCTCCTGTCTCTATTATATTATGACAGTCCAGCTAGATGTACTGTCTCTATCATAATATGACAGACCAGCTAGATCTACTGTCTCTATTATATTATGACAGACCAGCTAGATCTACTGTCTCTATTATAATATGACAGACCAGCTAGATCTAATGTCTCTATTATATTATGACAGACCAGCTAGATCTACTGTCTCTCTTGTATTCTAACAGACCAGCTAGATCTACTGTCTCTATTATAATATGACAGACCAGCTACATCTACCTTCTCTGTGTCTGTATTATATTTTGACAGACCAGCTAGATCTACTGTCTCTATTATATTATGACAGACCTGCTGGATCTACTGTCTCTATTATAATATGACAGACCAGCTGGATCTACTGTCTCTATTATATTATGACAGACCAGCTAGATCTACTGTCTCTATTATATTATGACAGACCAGATAGATCTACTGTCTCTATTATATTATGACAGACCAGCTAGATGTACTGTCTCTATTATAATATGACAGACCAGCGAGAACTACTGTCTCTATTATACTATGACAGACCAGCTAGATCTATTGTCTCTATTATAATATGACAGACCAGCTAGATCTACTGTCTCTATTATATTATGACAGACCAGATAGATCCACTGTCTCTATTATAATATGACAGACCAGCTAGATCTACTGTCTCTATTATATTATGACAGACCAGATAGATCTACTCTCTCTATTATATTATGACAGACCAGCTAGATGTACTGTCTCTATCATAATATGACAGACCAGCTAGATCTACTGTCTCTATTATATTATGACAGACCAGCTAGATCTACTGTCTCTATCATAATATGACAGACCAGCTAGATCTACTTTCTCTATTATAACATGACAGACCAGCTAGATCTAATGTCTCTATTATATTATGACAGACCAGCTAGATCTACTGTCTCTCTTGTATTCTGACAGACCAGATAGATCTGCGGTCTCTCTTGTATTGTGACAGATCAGCTAGATCTACTGTCTCTATTATATTATGACAGACCAGCTCGATCTATTGTCTCTATTATAATATGACAGACCAGCTACTTCTACTGTCTCTATTATAATATGACAGACCAGCTAGATCTACTGTCTCTATTATATTATGACAGACCAGCTAGATCTACTGTCTCTATTATATTGTGACAGACGAGCTATATCTACTGTCTCTGTGTCTGTATTATATTGTGACAGACCAGCTAGATCTACTGTCTTTATTATATTATGAAAGACCAGCTAGATCTACTGTCTCTATTGTATTGTGACAGACCAGCTAGATCTACTGTCTCTATGATATATTGAAAGACCAGCTAGATCTACTGTCTCTATTATATTATAACAGACCAGCTAGATCTACTGTATCTATTATAATATGACAGACCAGCTAGATCTACTGTCTCTATTGTATTCTGACAGACCAGCTAGATCTACTGTCTCTATTATATTATGACATACCAGCTAGATCTATTGTCTCTATTATAATATGACAGACCAGCTAGATCTAATGTCTCTATTATATTATGACAGACCAGCTAGATCTACTGTCTCTATTATATTATGACAGACCAGCTAGATCTACTGTCTCTATTGTATTCTGACAGACCAGCTAGATCTACTGTCGCTATTATATTATGACAGACCAGCTAGATCTACTGTCTCTATTATAATATGACAGACCAGCTAGATCTACTGTCTCTATTTAATTATGACAGACCAGCTAGATGTACTGTCTCTATCATAATATGACAGACCAGCTAGATCTACTGTCTCTATTATAATATGACAGACCAGCTACATCTACCTTCTCTGTGTCTGTATTATATTTTGACAGACCAGATAGATCTACTGTCTCTATTATATTATGACAGACCAGCTAGATCTACTGTCTCTATTATAATATTACAGTGTCTCCTGACCCCTCCTGTCTCAGCCTCCAGTATTTATGCTGCAGTAGTTTATGTGTCGGGGGGCTAGGGTCAGTTTGTTATATCTGGAGTACTTCTCCTGTCCTATTCGGTGTCCTGTGTGAATCTAAGTGTGCGTTCTCTAATTCTCTCCTTCTCTCTTTCTCTCTCTCGGAGGACCTGAGCCCTAGGACCATGCCCCAGGACTACCTGACATGATGACTCCTTGCTGTCCCCAGTCCACCTGGCTGTGCTGCTGCTCCAGTTTCAACTGTTCTGCCTTATTATTATTCGACCATGCTGATCATTTATGAACATTTGAACATCTTGGCCATGTTCTGTTATAATCTCCACCCGGCACAGCCAGAAGAGGACTGGCCATCCCACATATGCTCTCTCTAATTCTCTCTTTCTTTCTCTCTCTCGGAGGACCTGAGCCCTAGGACCATGCCCCAGGAATACCTGACATGATGACTCCTTGCTGTCCCCAGTCCACCTGACTGTGCTGCTGCTCCAGTTTCAACTATTCTGCCTTATTATTATTCGACCATGCTGGTCATTTATGAACATTTGAACATCTTGACCATGTTTTGTTATAATCTCCACCCGGCACAGCCAGAAGAGGACTGGCCACCCCACATAGCCTGGTTCCTCTCTAGGTTTCTTCCTAGGTTTTGGCCTTTCTAGGGAGTTTTTCCTAGCCACCGTGCTTCTTCACCTGCATTGCTTGCTGTTTGGGGTTTTAGGCTGGGTTTCTGTACAGCACTTTGAGATATCAGCTGATGTACGAAGGGCTATATAAAATAAATTTGATTGATTGATAATATGACAGACCAGATAGATCTACTGTCTTTATTGTATTCTGACATACCAGCTAGATCTACTGTCTCTATTATATATTGAAAGACCAGCTAGATCTACTGTCTCTGTTATATTATAACAGACCAGCTAGATCTACTGTCTCTATTATAATATGACAGACCAGCTAGATCTACTGTCTCTATTGTATTCTGACAGACCAGCTAGATCTACTGTCTCTATTATATTATGACAGACCAGCTAGATCTATTGTCTCTATTATAATATGACAGACCAGTTAGATCTACTGTCTCTATTATATTATGACAGACCAGCTAGATCTACTGTCTCTATTATAATATGACAGACCAGCTGGATCTACTGTCTCTATTATATTATGACATACCAGCTAGATCTACTGTCTCTATTATATTATGACACACCAGATAGATCTCCTGTCTCTATTATATTATGACAGTCCAGCTAGATGTACTGTCTCTATCATAATATGACAGACCAGCTAGATCTACTGTCTCTATCATAATATGACAGACCAGCTAGATCTACTATCTCTATCATAATATGACAGACCAGCTAGATCTACTTTCTCTATTATAACATGACAGACCAGCTAGATCTAATGTCTCTATTATATTATGACAGACCAGCTAGATCTACTGTCTCTCTTGTATTCTGACAGACCAGATAGATCTGCGGTCTCTCTTGTATTGTGACAGATCAGCTAGATCTACTGTCTCTATTATATTATGACAGACCAGCTCGATCTATTGTCTCTATTATAATATGACAGACCAGCTACTTCTACTGTCTCTATTATAATATGACAGACCAGCTAGATCTACTGTCTCTATTATATTATGACAGACCAGCTAGATCTACTGTCTCTATTATATTGTGACAGACGAGCTATATCTACTGTCTCTATGTCTGTATTATATTGTGACAGACCAGCTAGATCTACTGTCTTTATTATATTATGAAAGACCAGCTAGATCTACTGTCTCTATTGTATTGTGACAGACCAGCTAGATCTACTGTCTCTATGATATATTGAAAGACCAGCTAGATCTACTGTCTCTATTATATTATAACAGACCAGCTAGATCTACTGTATCTATTATAATATGACAGACCAGCTAGATCTACTGTCTCTATTGTATTCTGACAGACCAGCTAGATCTACTGTCTCTATTATATTATGACATACCAGCTAGATCTATTGTCTCTATTATAATATGACAGACCAGCTAGATCTAATGTCTCTATTATATTATGACAGACCAGCTAGATCTACTGTCTCTATTATATTATGACAGACCAGCTAGATCTACTGTCTCTATTGTATTCTGACAGACCAGCTAGATCTACTGTCGCTATTATATTATGACAGACCAGCTAGATCTACTGTCTCTATTATAATATGACAGACCAGCTAGATCTACTGTCTCTATTTAATTATGACAGACCAGCTAGATGTACTGTCTCTATCATAATATGACAGACCAGCTAGATCTACTGTCTCTATTATAATATGACAGACCAGCTACATCTACCTTCTCTGTGTCTGTATTATATTTTGACAGACCAGATAGATCTACTGTCTCTATTATATTATGACAGACCAGCTAGATCTACTGTCTCTATTATAATATGACAGACCAGATAGATCTACTGTCTTTATTGTATTCTGACATACCAGCTAGATCTACTGTCTCTATTATATATTGAAAGACCAGCTAGATCTACTGTCTCTGTTATATTATAACAGACCAGCTAGATCTACTGTCTCTATTATAATATGACAGACCAGCTAGATCTACTGTCTCTATTGTATTCTGACAGACCAGCTAGATCTACTGTCTCTATTATATTATGACAGACCAGCTAGATCTATTGTCTCTATTATAATATGACAGACCAGTTAGATCTACTGTCTCTATTATATTATGACAGACCAGCTAGATCTACTGTCTCTATTATAATATGACAGACCAGCTGGATCTACTGTCTCTATTATATTATGACAGACCAGCTAGATCTACTGTCTCTATTATATTATGACACAACAGATAGATCTCCTGTCTCTATTATATTATGACAATCCAGCTAGATGTACTGTCTCTATCATAATATGACAGACCAGCTAGATCTACTGTCTCTATTATATTATGACAGACCAGCTAGATCTACTGTCTCTATTATAACATGACAGACCAGCTAGATCTAATGTCTCTATTATATTATGACAGACCAGCTAGATCTACTGTCTCTCTTGTATTCTAACAGACCAGCTAGATCTACTGTCTCTATTATAATATGACAGACCAGCTACATCTACCTTCTCTGTGTCTGTATTATATTTTGACAGACCAGCTAGATCTACTGTCTCTATTATATTATGACAGACCTGCTGGATCTACTGTCTCTATTATAATATGACAGACCAGCTGGATCTACTGTCTCTATTATATTATGACAGACCAGCTAGATCTACTGTCTCTATTATAATATGACAGACCAGATATATCTACTGTCTCTATTATATTATAACAGACCAGCTAGAGCTACTGTCTCTATTTAATTATGACAGACCAGCTAGATCTACTGTCTCTATTATAATATGACAGACCAGCTAGATCTACTGTCTCTATTATATTATGACAGACCAGATAGATCTACTGTCTCTATTATATTATAACAGACCAGCTAGATCTACTGTCTCTATTATAATATGACAGACCAGCTATATCTACTGTCTCTATATTATATTCTGACAGACCAGCTAGATCTACTGTCGCTATTATATTATGACAGACCAGCTAGATCTACTGTCTCTATGATAATATGACAGACCAGCTAGATCTACTGTCTCTATTTAATTATGACAGACCAGCTAGATCTACTGTCTCTATTATAATATGACAGACCAGCTAGATCTACTGTCTCTATTATAATATGACAGACCAGCTTGATCTACTGTCTCTATTTAATTATGACAGACCAGCTAGATGTACTGTCTCTATCATAATATGACAGACCAGCTAGATCTACTGTCTCTATTATAATATGACAGCCCAGCTACATCTACCTTCTCTGTGTCTGTATTATATTTTGACAGACCAGCTAGATCTACTGTCTCTATTATAATATGACAGACCAGCTAGATCTACTGTCTCTATTGTATTCTGACAGACCAGCTAGATCTACTGTCGCTATTATATTATGACAGACCAGCTAGATCTACTGTCTCTATTATATTATGACAGACCAGCTCGATCTATTGTCTCTATTATAATATGACAGACCAGCTACTTCTACTGTCTCTATTATAATATGACAGACCAGCTAGATCTACTGTCTCTATTATATTATGACAGACCAGCTAGATCTACTGTCTCTATTATATTGTGACAGACGAGCTATATCTACTGTCTCTATGTCTGTATTATATTGTGACAGACCAGCTAGATCTACTGTCTTTATTATATTATGAAAGACCAGCTAGATCTACTGTCTCTATTGTATTGTGACAGACCAGCTAGATCTACTGTCTCTATGATATATTGAAAGACCAGCTAGATCTACTGTCTCTATTATATTATAACAGACCAGCTAGATCTACTGTATCTATTATAATATGACAGACCAGCTAGATCTACTGTCTCTATTGTATTCTGACAGACCAGCTAGATCTACTGTCTCTATTATATTATGACATACCAGCTAGATCTATTGTCTCTATTATAATATGACAGACCAGCTAGATCTAATGTCTCTATTATATTATGACAGACCAACTAGATCTACTGTCTCTATTATATTATGACAGACCAGCTAGATCTACTGTCTCTATTGTATTCTGACAGACCAGCTAGATCTACTGTCGCTATTGTATTCTGACAGACCAGCTAGATCTACTGTCGCTATTATATTATGACAGACCAGCTAGATCTACTGTCTCTATTATAATATGACAGACCAGCTAGATCTACTGTCTCTATTTAATTATGACAGACCAGCTAGATGTACTGTCTCTATCATAATATGACAGACCAGCTAGATCTACTGTCTCTATTATAATATGACAGACCAGCTACATCTACCTTCTCTGTGTCTGTATTATATTTTGACAGACCAGATAGATCTACTGTCTCTATTATATTATGACAGACCAGCTAGATCTACTGTCTCTATTATAATATGACAGACCAGATAGATCTACTGTCTTTATTGTATTCTGACATACCAGCTAGATCTACTGTCTCTATTATATATTGAAAGACCAGCTAGATCTACTGTCTCTGTTATATTATAACAGACCAGCTAGATCTACTGTCTCTATTATAATATGACAGACCAGCTAGATCTACTGTCTCTATTGTATTCTGACAGACCAGCTAGATCTACTGTCTCTATTATATTATGACAGACCAGCTAGATCTATTGTCTCTATTATAATATGACAGACCAGTTAGATCTACTGTCTCTATTATATTATGACAGACCAGCTAGATCTACTGTCTCTATTATAATATGACAGACCAGCTGGATCTACTGTCTCTATTATATTATGACAGACCAGCTAGATCTACTGTCTCTATTATATTATGACACACCAGATAGATCTCCTGTCTCTATTATATTATGACAATCCAGCTAGATGTACTGTCTCTATCATAATATGACAGACCAGCTAGATCTACTGTCTCTATTATATTATGACAGACCAGCTAGATCTACTGTCTCTATTATAACATGACAGACCAGCTAGATCTAATGTCTCTATTATATTATGACAGACCAGCTAGATCTACTGTCTCTCTTGTATTCTAACAGACCAGCTAGATCTACTGTCTCTATTATAATATGACAGACCAGCTACATCTACCTTCTCTGTGTCTGTATTATATTTTGACAGACCAGCTAGATCTACTGTCTCTATTATATTATGACAGACCTGCTGGATCTACTGTCTCTATTATAATATGACAGACCAGCTGGATCTACTGTCTCTATTATATTATGACAGACCAGCTAGATCTACTGTCTCTATTATAATATGACAGACCAGATATATCTACTGTCTCTATTATATTATAACAGACCAGCTAGAGCTACTGTCTCTATTTAATTATGACAGACCAGCTAGATCTACTGTCTCTATTATAATATGACAGACCAGCTAGATCTACTGTCTCTATTATATTATGACAGACCAGATAGATCTACTGTCTCTATTATATTATAACAGACCAGCTAGATCTACTGTCTCTATTATAATATGACAGACCAGCTATATCTACTGTCTCTATATTATATTCTGACAGACCAGCTAGATCTACTGTCTCTATTATAATATGACAGACCAGCTAGATCTACTGTCTCTATTATATTATGACAGACCAGATAGATCTACTGTCTCTATTATATTATAACAGACCAGCTAGATCTACTGTCTCTATTATAATATGACAGACCAGCTATATCTACTGTCTCTATATTATATTCTGACAGACCAGCTATATCTACTGTCTCTATATTATATTATGACAAACCAGCTAGATCTACTGTCTCTATTATAATATGACAGACCAGCTAGATCTACTGTCTCTATTTAATTATGACAGACCAGCTAGATCTACTGTCTCTATTATAATATGACAGACCAGCTAGATCTACTGTCTCTATTATAATATGACAGACCAGCTAGATCTACTGTCTCTATTTAATTATGACAGACCAGCTAGATGTACTGTCTCTATCATAATATGACAGACCAGCTAGATCTACTGTCTCTATTATAATATGACAGACCAGCTACATCTACCTTCTCTGTGTCTGTATTATATTTTGACAGACCAGCTAGATCTACTGTCTCTATTATAATATGACAGACCAGCTAGATCTACTGTCTCTATTGTATTCTGACAGACCAGCTAGATCTACTGTCGCTATTATATTATGACAGACCAGCTAGATCTACTGTCTCTATTATATTATGACAGACCAGCTCGATCTATTGTCTCTATTATAATATGACAGACCAGCTACTTCTACTGTCTCTATTATAATATGACAGCCCAGCTAGATCTACTGTCTCTATTATATTATGACAGACCAGCTAGATCTACTGTCTCTATTATATTGTGACAGACGAGCTATATCTACTGTCTCTATGTCTGTATTATATTGTGACAGACCAGCTAGATCTACTGTCTTTATTATATTATGAAAGACCAGCTAGATCTACTGTCTCTATTGTATTGTGACAGACCAGCTAGATCTACTGTCTCTATGATATATTGAAAGACCAGCTAGATCTACTGTCTCTATTATATTATAACAGACCAGCTAGATCTACTGTATCTATTATAATATGACAGACCAGCTAGATCTACTGTCTCTATTGTATTCTGACAGACCAGCTAGATCTACTGTCTCTATTATATTATGACATACCAGCTAGATCTATTGTCTCTATTATAATATGACAGACCAGCTAGATCTAATGTCTCTATTATATTATGACAGACCAGCTAGATCTACTGTCTCTATTATATTATGACAGACCAGCTAGATCTACTGTCTCTATTGTATTCTGACAGACCAGCTAGATCTACTGTCGCTATTATATTATGACAGACCAGCTAGATCTACTGTCTCTATTATAATATGACAGACCAGCTAGATCTACTGTCTCTATTTAATTATGACAGACCAGCTAGATGTACTGTCTCTATCATAATATGACAGACCAGCTAGATCTACTGTCTCTATTATAATATGACAGACCAGCTACATCTACCTTCTCTGTGTCTGTATTATATTTTGACAGACCAGATAGATCTACTGTCTCTATTATATTATAACAGACCAGCTAGATCTACTGTATCTATTATAATATGACAGACCAGCTAGATCTACTGTCTCTATTGTATTCTGACAGACCAGCTAGATCTACTGTCTCTATTATATTATGACATACCAGCTAGATCTATTGTCTCTATTATAATATGACAGACCAGCTAGATCTAATGTCTCTATTATATTATGACAGACCAGCTAGATCTACTGTCTCTATTATATTATGACAGACCAGCTAGATCTACTGTCTCTATTGTATTCTGACAGACCAGCTAGATCTACTGTCGCTATTATATTATGACAGACCAGCTAGATCTACTGTCTCTATTATAATATGACAGACCAGCTAGATCTACTGTCTCTATTTAATTATGACAGACCAGCTAGATGTACTGTCTCTATCATAATATGACAGACCAGCTAGATCTACTGTCTCTATTATAATATGACAGACCAGCTACATCTACCTTCTCTGTGTCTGTATTATATTTTGACAGACCAGATAGATCTACTGTCTCTATTATATTATGACAGACCAGCTAGATCTACTGTCTCTATTATAATATGACAGACCAGATAGATCTACTGTCTTTATTGTATTCTGACATACCAGCTAGATCTACTGTCTCTATTATATATTGAAAGACCAGCTAGATCTACTGTCTCTGTTATATTATAACAGACCAGCTAGATCTACTGTCTCTATTATAATATGACAGACCAGCTAGATCTACTGTCTCTATTGTATTCTGACAGACCAGCTAGATCTACTGTCTCTATTATATTATGACAGACCAGCTAGATCTATTGTCTCTATTATAATATGACAGACCAGTTAGATCTACTGTCTCTATTATATTATGACAGACCAGCTAGATCTACTGTCTCTATTATAATATGACAGACCAGCTGGATCTACTGTCTCTATTATATTATGACAGACCAGCTAGATCTACTGTCTCTATTATATTATGACACACCAGATAGATCTCCTGTCTCTATTATATTATGACAATCCAGCTAGATGTACTGTCTCTATCATAATATGACAGACCAGCTAGATCTACTGTCTCTATTATATTATGACAGACCAGCTAGATCTACTGTCTCTATTATAACATGACAGACCAGCTAGATCTAATGTCTCTATTATATTATGACAGACCAGCTAGATCTACTGTCTCTCTTGTATTCTAACAGACCAGCTAGATCTACTGTCTCTATTATAATATGACAGACCAGCTACATCTACCTTCTCTGTGTCTGTATTATATTTTGACAGACCAGCTAGATCTACTGTCTCTATTATATTATGACAGACCTGCTGGATCTACTGTCTCTATTATAATATGACAGACCAGCTGGATCTACTGTCTCTATTATATTATGACAGACCAGCTAGATCTACTGTCTCTATTATAATATGACAGACCAGATATATCTACTGTCTCTATTATATTATAACAGACCAGCTAGAGCTACTGTCTCTATTTAATTATGACAGACCAGCTAGATCTACTGTCTCTATTATAATATGACAGACCAGCTAGATCTACTGTCTCTATTATATTATGACAGACCAGATAGATCTACTGTCTCTATTATATTATAACAGACCAGCTAGATCTACTGTCTCTATTATAATATGACAGACCAGCTATATCTACTGTCTCTATATTATATTCTGACAGACCAGCTAGATCTACTGTCGCTATTATATTATGACAGACCAGCTAGATCTACTGTCTCTATTATAATATGACAGACCAGCTAGATCTACTGTCTCTATTTAATTATGACAGACCAGCTAGATCTACTGTCTCTATTATAATATGACAGACCAGCTAGATCTACTGTCTCTATTATAATATGACAGACCAGCTAGATCTACTGTCTCTATTTAATTATGACAGACCAGCTAGATGTACTGTCTCTATCATAATATGACAGACCAGCTAGATCTACTGTCTCTATTATAATATGACAGACCAGCTACATCTACCTTCTCTGTGTCTGTATTATATTTTGACAGACCAGCTAGATCTACTGTCTCTATTATAATATGACAGACCAGCTAGATCTACTGTCTCTATTGTATTCTGACAGACCAGCTAGATCTACTGTCGCTATTATATTATGACAGACCAGCTAGATCTACTGTCTCTATTATATTATGACAGACCAGCTCGATCTATTGTCTCTATTATAATATGACAGACCAGCTACTTCTACTGTCTCTATTATAATATGACAGACCAGCTAGATCTACTGTCTCTATTATATTATGACAGACCAGCTAGATCTACTGTCTCTATTATATTGTGACAGACGAGCTATATCTACTGTCTCTATGTCTGTATTATATTGTGACAGACCAGCTAGATCTACTGTCTTTATTATATTATGAAAGACCAGCTAGATCTACTGTCTCTATTGTATTGTGACAGACCAGCTAGATCTACTGTCTCTATGATATATTGAAAGACCAGCTAGATCTACTGTCTCTATTATATTATAACAGACCAGCTAGATCTACTGTATCTATTATAATATGACAGACCAGCTAGATCTACTGTCTCTATTGTATTCTGACAGACCAGCTAGATCTACTGTCTCTATTATATTATGACATACCAGCTAGATCTATTGTCTCTATTATAATATGACAGACCAGCTAGATCTAATGTCTCTATTATATTATGACAGACCAGCTAGATCTACTGTTTCTATTATATTATGACAGACCAGCTAGATCTACTGTCTCTATTGTATTCTGACAGACCAGCTAGATCTACTGTCGCTATTATATTATGACAGACCAGCTAGATCTACTGTCTCTATTATAATATGACAGACCAGCTAGATCTACTGTCTCTATTTAATTATGACAGACCAGCTAGATGTACTGTCTCTATCATAATATGACAGACCAGCTAGATCTACTGTCTCTATTATAATATGACAGACCAGCTACATCTACCTTCTCTGTGTCTGTATTATATTTTGACAGACCAGATAGATCTACTGTCTCTATTATATTATGACAGACCAGCTAGATCTACTGTCTCTATTATAATATGACAGACCAGATAGATCTACTGTCTTTATTGTATTCTGACATACCAGCTAGATCTACTGTCTCTATTATATATTGAAAGACCAGCTAGATCTACTGTCTCTGTTATATTATAACAGACCAGCTAGATCTACTGTCTCTATTATAATATGACAGACCAGCTAGATCTACTGTCTCTATTGTATTCTGACAGACCAGCTAGATCTACTGTCTCTATTATATTATGACAGACCAGCTAGATCTATTGTCTCTATTATAATATGACAGACCAGTTAGATCTACTGTCTCTATTATATTATGACAGACCAGCTAGATCTACTGTCTCTATTATAATATGACAGACCAGCTGGATCTACTGTCTCTATTATATTATGACAGACCAGCTAGATCTACTGTCTCTATTATATTATGACACACCAGATAGATCTCCTGTCTCTATTATATTATGACAATCCAGCTAGATGTACTGTCTCTATCATAATATGACAGACCAGCTAGATCTACTGTCTCTATTATATTATGACAGACCAGCTAGATCTACTGTCTCTATTATAACATGACAGACCAGCTAGATCTAATGTCTCTATTATATTATGACAGACCAGCTAGATCTACTGTCTCTCTTGTATTCTAACAGACCAGCTAGATCTACTGTCTCTATTATAATATGACAGACCAGCTACATCTACCTTCTCTGTGTCTGTATTATATTTTGACAGACCAGCTAGATCTACTGTCTCTATTATATTATGACAGACCTGCTGGATCTACTGTCTCTATTATAATATGACAGACCAGCTGGATCTACTGTCTCTATTATATTATGACAGACCAGCTAGATCTACTGTCTCTATTATAATATGACAGACCAGATATATCTACTGTCTCTATTATATTATAACAGACCAGCTAGAGCTACTGTCTCTATTTAATTATGACAGACCAGCTAGATCTACTGTCTCTATTATAATATGACTGACCAGCTAGATCTACTGTCTCTATTATATTATGACAGACCAGATAGATCTACTGTCTCTATTATATTATAACAGACCAGCTAGATCTACTGTCTCTATTATAATATGACAGACCAGCTATATCTACTGTCTCTATATTATATTCTGACAGACCAGCTAGATCTACTGTCGCTATTATATTATGACAGACCAGCTAGATCTACTGTCTCTATTATAATATGACAGACCAGCTAGATCTACTGTCTCTATTTAATTATGACAGACCAGCTAGATCTACTGTCTCTATTATAATATGACAGACCAGCTAGATCTACTGTCTCTATTATAATATGACAGACCAGCTAGATCTACTGTCTCTATTTAATTATGACAGACCAGCTAGATGTACTGTCTCTATCATAATATGACAGACCAGCTAGATCTACTGTCTCTATTATAATATGACAGACCAGCTACATCTACCTTCTCTGTGTCTGTATTATATTTTGACAGACCAGCTAGATCTACTGTCTCTATTATAATATGACAGACCAGCTAGATCTACTGTCTCTATTGTATTCTGACAGACCAGCTAGATCTACTGTCGCTATTATATTATGACAGACCAGCTAGATCTATTGTCTCTATTATAATATGACAGACCAGTTAGATCTACTGTCTCTATTATATTATGACAGACCAGCTAGATCTACTGTCTCTATTATATTATGACACACCAGATAGATCTCCTGTCTCTATTATATTATGACAGTCCAGCTAGATGTACTGTCTCTATCATAATATGACAGACCAGCTAGATCTACTGTCTCTATTATATTATGACAGACCAGCTAGATCTACTGTCTCTATTATAATATGACAGACCAGCTAGATCTAATGTCTCTATTATATTATGACAGACCAGCTAGATCTACTGTCTCTCTTGTATTCTAACAGACCAGCTAGATCTACTGTCTCTATTATAATATGACAGACCAGCTACATCTACCTTCTCTGTGTCTGTATTATATTTTGACAGACCAGCTAGATCTACTGTCTCTATTATATTATGACAGACCTGCTGGATCTACTGTCTCTATTATAATATGACAGACCAGCTGGATCTACTGTCTCTATTATATTATGACAGACCTGCTGGATCTACTGTCTCTATTATAATATGACAGACCAGATAGATCTACTGTCTCTATTATATTATAACAGACCAGCTAGATCTACTGTCTCTATTATAATATGACAGACCAGCTAGATCTACTGTCTCTATTGTATTCTGACAGACCAGCTAGATCTACTGTCGCTATTATATTATGACAGACCAGCTAGATCTACTGTCTCTATTATAATATGACAGACCAGCTAGATCTACTGTCTCTATTTAATTATGACAGACCAGCTAGATCTACTGTCTCTATTATAATATGACAGACCAGCTAGATCTACTGTCTCTATTATAATATGACAGACCAGCTAGATCTACTGTCTCTATTTAATAATGACAGACCAGCTAGATGTACTGTCTCTATCATAATATGACAGACCAGCTAGATCTACTGTCTCTATTATAATATGACAGACCAGCTACATCTACCTTCTCTGTGTCTGTATTATATTTTGACAGACCAGCTAGATCTACTGTCTCTATTATAATATGACAGACCAGCTAGATCTACTGTCTCTATTGTATTCTGACAGACCAGCTAGATCTACTGTCGCTATTATATTATGACAGACCAGCTAGATCTACTGTCTCTATTATAATATGACAGACCAGCTAGATCTACTGTCTCTATTGTATTCTGACAGACCAGCTAGATCTACTGTCTCTATTATATTATGACAGACCAGCTAGATCTATTGTCTCTATTATAATATGACAGACCAGTTAGATCTACTGTCTCTATTATATTATGACAGACCAGCTAGATCTACTGTCTCTATTATAATATGACAGACCAGCTGGATCTACTGTCTCTATTATATTATGACAGACCAGCTAGATCTACTGTCTCTATTATATTATGACACACCAGATAGATCTCCTGTCTCTATTATATTATGACAGTCCAGCTAGATGTACTGTCTCTATCATAATATGACAGACCAGCTAGATCTACTGTCTCTATTATATTATGACAGACCAGCTAGATCTACTGTCTCTATTATAATATGACAGACCAGCTAGATCTAATGTCTCTATTATATTATGACAGACCAGCTAGATCTACTGTCTCTCTTGTATTCTAACAGACCAGCTAGATCTACTGTCTCTATTATAATATGACAGACCAGCTACATCTACCTTCTCTGTGTCTGTATTATATTTTGACAGACCAGCTAGATCTACTGTCTCTATTATATTATGACAGACCTGCTGGATCTACTGTCTCTATTATAATATGACAGACCAGCTGGATCTACTGTCTCTATTATATTATGACAGACCAGCTAGATCTACTGTCTCTATTATAATATGACAGACCAGATATATCTACTGTCTCTATTATATTATGACAGACCAGCTAGAGCTACTGTCTCTATTTAATTATGACAGACCAGCTAGATCTACTGTCTCTATTATAATATGACAGACCAGCTAGATCTACTGTCTCTATTATATTATGACAGACCAGATAGATCTACTGTCTCTATTATATTATAACAGACCAGCTAGATCTACTGTCTCTATTATAATATGACAGACCAGCTAGATCTACTGTCTCTATTGTATTCTGACAGACCAGCTAGATCTACTGTCGCTATTATATTATGACAGACCAGCTAGATCTACTGTCTCTATTATAATATGACAGACCAGCTAGATCTACTGTCTCTATTTAATTATGACAGACCAGCTAGATCTACTGTCTCTATTATAATATGACAGACCAGCTAGATCTACTGTCTCTATTATAATATGACAGACCAGCTAGATCTACTGTCTCTATTTAATTATGACAGTCCAGCTAGATGTACTGTCTCTATCATAATATGACAGACCAGCTAGATCTACTGTCTCTATTATATTATGACAGACCAGCTAGATCTACTGTCTCTATTATAATATGACAGACCAGCTAGATCTAATGTCTCTATTATATTATGACAGACCAGCTAGATCTACTGTCTCTCTTGTATTCTAACAGACCAGCTAGATCTACTTTCTCTATTATAATATGACAGACCAGCTACATCTACCTTCTCTGTGTCTGTATTATATTTTGACAGACCAGCTAGATCTACTGTCTCTATTATATTATGACAGACCTGCTGGATCTACTGTCTCTATTATAATATGACAGACCAGCTGGATCTACTGTCTCTATTATATTATGACAGACCAGCTAGATCTACTGTCTCTATTATAATATGACAGACCAGATATATCTACTGTCTCTATTATATTATAACAGACCAGCTAGAGCTACTGTCTCTATTTAATTATGACAGACCAGCTAGATCTACTGTCTCTATTATAATATGACAGACCAGCTAGATCTACTGTCTCTATTATATTATGACAGACCAGATAGATCTACTGTCTCTATTATATTATAACAGACCAGCTAGATCTACTGTCTCTATTATAATATGACAGACCAGCTAGATCTAC
This sequence comes from Oncorhynchus mykiss, assembly GCF_013265735.2. NCBI lineage: Eukaryota > Metazoa > Chordata > Actinopteri > Salmoniformes > Salmonidae > Oncorhynchus > Oncorhynchus mykiss. Next base: position 19,179 of record NW_023494234.1, read on the forward strand.
TGTCTCTATTGTATTCTGATAGACCAGCTAGATCTACTGTCGCTATTATATTATGACAGACCAGCTAGATCTACTGTCTCTATTATAATATGACAGACCAGCTAGATCTACTGTCTCTATTTAATTATGACAGACCAGCTAGATCTACTGTCTCTATTATAATATGACAGACCAGCTAGATCTACTGTCTCTATTATAATATGACAGACCAGCTAGATCTACTGTCTCTATTTAATTATGACAGACCAGCTAGATGTACTGTCTCTATCATAATATGACAGACCAGCTAGATCTACTGTCTCTATTATAATATGACAGACCAGCTACATCTACCTTCTCTGTGTCTGTATTATATTTGACAGACCAGCTAGATCTACTGTCTCTATTATAATATGACAGACCAGCTAGATCTACTGTCTCTATTGTATTCTGACAGACCAGCTAGATCTACTGTCGCTATTATATTATGACAGACCAGCTAGATCTACTGTCTCTATCATAATATGACAGACCAGCTAGATCTACTGTCTCTATTATAATATGACAGACCAGCTAGATCTAGTGTCTCTATTATATTATGACAGACCAGCTAGATCTACTGTCTCTCTTGTATTCTGACAGACCAGCTAGATCTGCGGTCTCTCTTGTATTGTGACAGATCAGCTAGATCTACTGTCTCTATTATATTTTGACAGACCAGCTCGATCTATTGTCTCTATTATAATATGACAGACCAGCTACTTCTACTGTCTCTATTATAATATGACAGACCAGCTAGATCTACTGTCTCTATTATATTATGACAGACCAGCTAGATCTACTGTCTCTATTATATTGTGACAGACGAGCTATATCTACTGTCTCTGTGTCTGTATTATATGGTGACAGACCAGCTAGATCTACTGTCTTTATTATATTATGAAAGACCAGCTAGATCTACTGTCTCTATTGTATTGTGACAGACCAGCTAGATCTACTGTCTCTATTATATATTGAAATACCAGCTAGATCAACTGTCTCTATTATATTATAACAGACCAGCTAGATCCACTGTCTCTATTATAATATGACAGACCAGCTAGATCTACTGTCTCTATTGTATTCTGACAGACCAGCTAGATCCACTGTCTCTATTATAATATGACAGACCAGCTAGATCTACTGTCTCTATTGTATTCTGACAGACCAGCTAGATCTACTGTCTCTATTATATTATGACATACCAACTAGATCTATTGTCTCTATTATAATATGACAGACCAGGTAGATCTACTGTCTCTATTATATTATGACAGACCAGCTAGATCTACTGTCTCTATTATTATATGACAGACCAGCTAGATCTACTGTCTCTATTATATTATGACAGACCAGCTAGATCTACTGTCTCTATTATAATATGACAGACCAGCTAGATCTACTGTCTCTATTTAATTATGACAGACCAGCTAGATCTACTGTCTCTATTATAATATGACAGACCAGCTAGATCTACTGTCTCTATTATAATATGACAGACCAGCTACATCTACTTTCTCTGTATCTGTATTATATTTTGACAGACCAGCTAGATCTACTGTCTCTATTATATTATGACAGACCTGCTGGATCTACTGTCTCTATTATAATATGACAAACCAGCTGGATCTACTGTCTCTATTATATTATGACAGACCAGCTAGATCTACTGTCTCTATTATATTATGACAGACCAGATAGATCTACTGTCTCTATTATATTATGACAGACCAGCTAGATGTACTGTCTCTATCATAATATGACAGACCAGCTAGATCTACTTTCTCTATTATATTATGACAGACCAGCTAGATCTACTGTCTCTATCATAATATGACAGACCAGCTAGATCTACTGTCTCTCTTGTATTCTGACAGACCAGCTAGATCTGCGGTCTCTCTTGTATTGTGACAGATCAGCTAGATCTACTGTCTCTATTATATTATGACAGACCAGCTCGATCTATTGTCTCTATTATAATATGACAGACCAGCTACTTCTACTGTCTCTATTATAATATGACAGACCAGCTAGATCTACTGTCTCTATTATATTATGACAGACCAGCTAGATCTACTGTCTCTATTATATTGTGACAGACGAACTATATCTACTGTCTCTGTGTCTGTATTATATGGTGACAGACCAGCTAGATCTACTGTCTTTATTATATTATGAAAGACCAGCTAGATCTACTGTCTCTATTGTATTGTGACAGACCAGCTAGATCTACTGTCTCTATTATATATTGAAATACCAGCTAGATCTACTGTCTCTATTATATTATAACAGACCAGCTAGATCCACTGTTTCTATTATAGTATGACAGACCAGCTAGACCTACTGTCTCTATTGTATTCTGACAGACCAGCTAGATCTACTGTCTCTATTATATTATGACAGACCAGCTAGATCTATTGTCTCTATTATAATATGACAGACCAGGTAGATCTACTGTCTCTATTATATTATGACAGACCAGCTAGATCTACTGTCTCTATTATTATATGACAGACCAGCTAGATCTAGTGTCTCTATTATATTATGACAGACCAGCTAGATCTACTGTCTCTATTATAATATGACAGACCAGCTACATCTACCTTCTCTATGTCTGTATTATATTTTGACAGACCAGCTAGATCTACTGTCTCTATTTAATTATGACAGACCAGCAAGATCTACTGTCTCTATTATAATATGACAGACCAGCTAGATCTACTGTCTCTATTATATTATGACAGACCAGCTACATCTACTTTCTCTGTATCTGTATTATATTTTGACAGACCAGCTAGATCTACTGTCTCTATTATATTATGACAGACCTGCTGGATCTACTGTCTCTATCATAATATGACAGACCAGCTAGATCTACTGTCTCTATTATATTATGACAGACCAGCTAGATCTACTGTCTCTATTATATTGTGACAGACGAGCTATATCTACTGTCTCTGTGTCTGTATTATATGGTGACAGACCAGCTAGATCTACTGTCTTTATTATATTATGAAAGACCAGCTAGATCTACTGTCTCTATTGTATTGTGACAGACCAGCTAGATCTACTGTCTCTATTATATATTGAAATACCAGCTAGATCAACTGTCTCTATTATATTATAACAGACCAGCTAGATCCACTGTCTCTATTATAATATGACAGACCAGCTAGATCTACTGTCTCTATTGTATTCTGACAGACCAGCTAGATCCACTGTCTCTATTATAATATGACAGACCAGCTAGATCTACTGTCTCTATTGTATTCTGACAGACCAGCTAGATCTACTGTCTCTATTATATTATGACATACCAACTAGATCTATTGTCTCTATTATAATATGACAGACCAGGCTAGATCTACTGTCTCTATTATATTATGACAGACCAGCTAGATCTACTGTCTCTATTATTATATGACAGACCAGCTAGATCTACTGTCTCTATTATATTATGACAGACCAGCTAGATCTACTGTCTCTATTATAATATGACAGACCAGCTAGATCTACTGTCTCTATTTAATTATGACAGACCAGCTAGATCTACTGTCTCTATTATAATATGACAGACCAGCTAGATCTACTGTCTCTATTATAATATGACAGACCAGCTACATCTACTTTCTCTGTATCTGTATTATATTTTGACAGACCAGCTAGATCTACTGTCTCTATTATATTATGACAGACCTGCTGGATCTACTGTCTCTATTATAATATGACAGACCAGCTGGATCTACTGTCTCTATTATATTATGACAGACCAGCTAGATCTACTGTCTCTATTATATTATGACAGACCAGATAGATCTACTGTCTCTATTATATTATGACAGACAAGCTAGATGTACTGTCTCTATCATAATATGACAGACCAGCTAGATCTACTTTCTCTATTATATTATGACAGACCAGCTAGATCTACTGTCTCTATCATAATATGACAGACCAGCGAGATCTACTGTCTCTCTTGTATTCTGACAGACCAGCTAGATCTGCGGTCTCTCTTGTATTGTGACAGATCAGCTAGATCTACTGTCTCTATTATATTATGACAGACCAGCTCGATCTATTGTCTCTATTATAATATGACAGACCAGCTACTTCTACTGTCTCTATTATAATATGACAGACCAGCTAGATCTACTGTCTCTATTATATTATGACAGACCAGCTAGATCTACTGTCTCTATTATATTGTGACAGACGAGCTATATCTACTGTCTCTGTGTCTGTATTATATGGTGACAGACCAGCTAGATCTACTGTCTTTATTATATTATGAAAGACCAGCTAGATCTACTGTCTCTATTGTATTGTGACAGACCAGCTAGATCTACTGTCTCTATTATATATTGAAATACCAGCTAGATCTACTGTCTCTATTATATTATAACAGACCAGCTAGATCCACTGTTTCTATTATAGTATGACAGACCAGCTAGACCTACTGTCTCTATTGTATTCTGACAGACCAGCTAGATCTACTGTCTCTATTATATTATGACAGACCAGCTAGATCTATTGTCTCTATTATAATATGACAGACCAGGTAGATCTACTGTCTCTATTATATTATGACAGACCAGCTAGATCTACTGTCTCTATTATTATATGACAGACCAGCTAGATCTAGTGTCTCTATTATATTATGACAGACCAGCTAGATCTACTGTCTCTATTATAATATGACAGACCAGCTACATCTACCTTCTCTATGTCTGTATTATATTTGACAGACCAGCTAGATCTACTGTCTCTATTTAATTATGACAGACCAGCAAGATCTACTGTCTCTATTATAATATGACAGACCAGCTAGATCTACTGTCTCTATTATATTATGACAGACCAGCTACATCTACTTTCTCTGTATCTGTATTATATTTTGACAGACCAGCTAGATCTACTGTCTCTATTATATTATGACAGACCTGCTGGATCTACTGTCTCTATCATAATATGACAGACCAGCTGGATCTACTGTCTCTATTATATTATGACAGACCAGCTAGATCTACTGTCTCTATTATATTATGACAGACCAGCTAGATGTACTGTCTCTATCATAATATGACAGACCAGCTAGATCTACTGTCTCTATTATATTATGACAGACCAGCTAGATCTACTGTCTCTATCATAATATGACAGACCAGCTAGATCTACTGTCTCTATTATAATATGACAGACCAGCTAGATCTAATGTCTCTATTATATTATGACAGACCAGCTAGATCTACTGTCTCTCTTGTATTCTGACAGACCAGCTAGATCTGCGGTCTCTCTTGTATTGTGACAGATCAGCTAGATCTACTGTCTCTATTATATTATGACAGACCAGCTCGATCTATTGTCTCTATTATAATATGACAGACCAGCTACTTCTACTGTCTCTATTATAATATGACAGACCAGCTAGATCTACTGTCTCTATTATATTATGACAGACCAGCTAGATCTACTGTCTCTATTATAATATGACAGACCAGCTACATCTACCTTCTCTATGTCTGTATTATATTTTGACAGACCAGCTAGATCTACTGTCTCTATTTAATTATGAGAGACCAGCAAGATCTACTGTCTCTATTATAATATGACAGACCAGCTAGATTTACTGTCTCTATTATAATATGACAGACCAGCTACATCTACTTTCTCTGTATCTGTATTATATTTTGACAGACCAGCTAGATCTACTGTCTCTATTATATTATGACAGACCTGCTGGATCTACTGTCTCTATCATAATATGACAGACCAGCTGGATCTACTGTCTCTATTATATTATGACAGACCAGCTAGATCTACTGTCTCTATTATATTATGACAGACCAGCTAGATGTACTGTCTCTATCATAATATGACAGACCAGCTAGATCTACTGTCTCTATTATATTATGACAGACCAGCTAGATCTACTGTCTCTATTATAATATGACAGACCAGCTTGATCTAATGTCTCTATTATATTATGACAGACCAGCTAGATCTACTGTCTCTCTTGTATTCTGACAGACCAGCTAGATCTGCGGTCTCTCTTGTATTGTGACAGATCAGCTAGATCTACTGTCTCTATTATATTATGACAGACCAGCTCGATCTATTGTCTCTATTATAATATGACAGACCAGCTACTTCTACTGTCTCTATTATATTATGACAGACCAGCTAGATCTACTGTCTCTATCATAATATGACAGACCAGCTAGATCTACTGTCTCTATTATAATATGACAGACCAGCTAGATCTAATGTCTCTATTATATTATGACAGACCAGCTAGATCTACTGTCTCTCTTGTATTCTGACAGACCAGCTAGATCTGCGGTCTCTCTTGTATTGTGACAGATCAGCTAGATCTACTGTCTCTATTATATTATGACAGACCAGCTCGATCTATTGTCTCTATTATAATATGACAGACCAGCTACTTCTACTGTCTCTATTATAATATGACAGACCAGCTAGATCTACTGTCTCTATTATATTATGACAGACCAGCTAGATCTACTGTCTCTATTATATTGTGACAGACGAGCTATATCTACTGTCTCTGTGTCTATATTATATGGTGACAGACCAGCTAGATCTACTGTCTTTATTATATTATGAAAGACCAGCTAGATCTACTGTCTCTATTGTATTGTGACAGACCAGCTAGATCTACTGTCTCTATTATATATTGAAATACCAGCTAGATCTACTGTCTCTATTATATTAGAACAGACCAGCTAGATCCACTGTCTCTATTATAGTATGACAGACCAGCTAGATCTACTGTCTCTATTGTATTCTGACAGACCAGCTAGATCTACTGTCTCTATTATATTATGACAGACCAGCTAGATCTATTGTCTCTATTATAATATGACAGACCAGCTAGATCTACTGTCTCTATTATATTATGACAGACCAGCTAGATCTACTGTCTCTATTATTATATGACAGACCAGCTAGATCTACTGTCTCTATTATATTATGACAGACCAGCTAGATCTACTGTCTCTATTATAATATGACAGACCAGCTACATCTACCTTCTCTATGTCTGTATTATATTTGACAGACCAGCTAGATCTACTATCTCTATTATATTATGACAGACCTGCTGGATCTACTGTCTCTATTATAATATGACATACCAGCTGGATCTACTGTCTCTATTATATTATGAGAGACCAGCTAGATCTACTGTCTCTATTATATTATGACAGACCAGATAGATCTACTGTCTCTATTATATTATAACAGACCAGCTAGATCTACTGTCTCTATTATAATATGACAGACCAGCTAGATCTACTGTCTCTATTGTATTATGACAGACCAGCTAGATCTACTGTCGCTATTATATTATGACAGACCAGCTAGATCTACTGTCTCTATTATAATATGACAGACCAGCTAGATCTACTGTCTCTATTATATTATGACAGACCAGCTAGATCTACTGTCTCTATTATAATATGACAGACCAGCTAGATCTACTGTCTCTATTGTATTCTGACAGACCAGCTAGATCTACTGTCTCTATTATATTATGACAGACCGAGCTAGATCTACTGTCTCTATTATATTATGACAGACTAGATAGATCTACTGTCTCTATTATATTATGACAGACCAGCTAGATGTACTCTCTCTATCATAATATGACAGACCAGCTAGATCTACTGTCTCTATTATATTATGACAGACCAGCTAGATCTACTGTCTCTATCATAATATGACAGACCAGCTAGATCTACTGTCTCTATTATAATATGACAGACCAGCTAGATCTAATGTCTCTATTATATTATGACAGACCAGCTAGATCTACTGTCTCTATTATAATATGACAGACTAGCGAGATCTACAGTCTCTATTATACTATGACTGACCAGATAGATCTACTGTCTCTTTTATATTTTGACAGACTTGCTGGATCTACTGTCTCTATTATAATGTGACAGACCAGCTTGATCAACCGTCTCTGTGTCTCTATTATATTGTGACAGACCATCTAGATCTAATGTCTCTATTATATTATGACTGACCAACAAGATCTACTGTCTCTATGATGTTATGAAAGACGAGCTAGATCTACTGTCTCTATTATATTATGACAAACCAGCTGGATCTACTGTCTCTATTATAATATGACAGACCAGCTAGATCTACTTTCTCTATTATATTATGACAGACCAGATAGATCTACTGTCTATATTATAATATGACAGACCAGCGAGATCTACTGTCTCTATTATACTATGACAGACCAGCTAGATGTACTGTCTCTGTCTGTATTATATTGTGACAGACCGAGCTAGATCTACTGTCTCTATTATATTATGACAGACCAGATAGATCTACTGTCTCTATTATATTATGACAGACCAGCTAGATCAACCGTCTCTGTGTCTCTATTATATTGTGACAGACCATCTAGATCTACTGTCTCTATTATATTATGACTGACCAACTAGATCTACTGTCTCTATTATATTATGACAGACCAGCTAGATCTACTGTCTCTATCATGATATGACAGACCAGCTATATCTACTGTCTCTATTATATTATGACAGACCAGCTAGATCTACTGTCTCTATTATATTATGACAGACCAGCTAGATCTACTGTCTCTATTGTATTGTGACATGACCAGCTAGATCTGCTGTCCTCTATTATATTATGACAGACCGGATAGATCTACTGTCTCTATTATACTATGACAGACCAGCTAGATCTACTGTCTCTATTATATTATGACAGACCAGCTAGAGCTACTGTCTCTATTAGAATATGACAGACCAGCTAGATCTACCGTCTCTGTGTCCGTATTATGTTTTGACAGACCAGCTAGATCTACTGTCTCTATTATATTATGACAGACCAGCTAGATCTACTGTCTCTATTATATTATGACAGACCAGATAGATCTATTGTCTCTATTATATTATGACAGACCAGCTAGATGTACTGTCTCTGTCTGTATTATATTGTGACAGACGAGCTAGATCTACTGTCTCTATTATATTATGACAGAGCAGCTAGTCATTTCACATCGGTTCCACCAGTACAAGTCACGATTCTAAAATGGATCATTCAGGATTACATCGTCTCTATGACCTGTTACAATTAAAACATGCTATCCGTCTCTATCGTTGTCAATTCTGTGATTGGTGAAAACAGAAGAAGGAATGCACAGCTTAATGTGCGTGTACATTATTGTAAAAAAAAAACATTAAGTACTCTATTTTCAGCTCTTATGTTTTTTTGGCGTTTTTATAAAAATAAAATGTATAAGTAACGATTTGAATTAAACCAAAATAATATTCTAATATTCTTGTCAGCAGCATACCACCCTGCATACCACTGCTGGCTTGCTTCTGAAGCTAAGCAGGGTCGGTCCTGGATTGGAGACCAGATGCTGCTGGAAGTGGTGTTGGAGGGCCAGTAGGAGGCACTCTTTCCTCTGGTCTAAAAAAATATCCCAATGCCCCAGGGCAGTGATTGGGGACACTGCCCTGTGTAGGGTGCCATCTTTCGGATGGGACGTTAAACAGGTGTCCTGACTCTCTGTGGTCATTAAAGATCCCATGGCACTTATAGTAAGAGTAGAGGTGTTAACCCCGGTGTCCTGGCTAAATTCCCAATCTGGCCCTCAAACCATCACAGTCACCTAATAATCCCCAGTTTACAATTGGCTCATTCATCCCCCTCTCCTCTACCCTGTAACTATTCCTCAGGTCGTTGCTGTAAATGAGAACGTGTCATCTTACCTGGTAAAATAACGGAAAAATACAAAATAAATACCGTGACAGCGTTCTGTTCTACAGCATTGAAACATATTGGTATGAGCAAAACTGTTAGGATTTGAAATGAGACTTAGAAATGTTATTATTAATGAATGTGTCACTATTTAAATGGATCTGCTGTTTAATCCTCAACATGAGACTATTTTCATATTGTAAAAAAAAAAAGGCTTTCGTAGCTTCATGTGATGACTGTGAAAAACAAACTGTCAAACTGAATAATATTGTTTCCTTATTTGGTCGTCTCTTAACAAAAACCTCCCTCAAATATGGTGTCTTCTCAAACAATCAATCAATATGTATTTCCATCTCTCTTATGTGTCAGTGATATACAGAGCTTGACCTTGAGTCGCAATTAGCAAGTTGGCATCACCATAAGGCCCATTATTATTTCCATTATATTCTCCACTGCTTGTCCTCTCCTCATACGTTTACTGAGTTGAAAGTTAATAAATTATTTATGATCTTGTACTATACTTTCTTTCTGTCCCATCCGGGTCTTTTTTTTCCCAGTCAGTTTCTCTCTTCCTCTTTGAACATAAAAGTAACAGAATGGGTGACGGCCGTCACGTGACAGTGAGCGTTTCGGGTTGCTCCAACTGTTTTCCGTTATGTTTCGGGACGATGGTCACCATGGTGCGTTCAAGACAACTGGGAACTCGGGGAGTGGCGAACAAACGAGGTCAAATTATGACGTCGGTGATCTTCATGTCGAAAAAGTCGAAGCTCTAGAAAAGATCCCCGAGCTTCCGAGTTGGATGACAGTTCAAAACGATTTTTTTTCTCCCAGTCGGAGATACAACCCCGAGTTCCCAGTTGTCTTGAACGCACTGAAGTCGGAAGTCTGAGATTTCCGAGTTCCAAATTCCTAGTTGTTATGAACGCGGCATTAGTCTTGTCTAGGGGCTGGGTTTCTGTATTTTATCTAAAGAACAAATCCGTTGAACGCAAATATGGAGAGATAAAGACATTGAAAAGAAACGGAAGAAGTATGCCTGTATTACCATAAGATTTTTAAAATGGCAATACGGGAACTAAAAGTGTGTCTTCTTGGGGTAAGTGAAATAAGTTATTGTTTGGCGATTGTCTTTGGAAATTCTTTGTCTGCGGTCCGTCTGAATATTTTTAGACTGAGAACGCGGCCGTTTGAAATCTTTTCTGTCTGGTATAATTTGACATCGCACAAGAACAGTTCCGTTTATATCTTATTATCTTATCGAAGAACCGTTGCACACTGAGAGACATTTACTTTAGGAAAAGATGTGGAGGCGAAGCCACATAAACCTAATCATAAACTTTCCCCGGCCAGTTATAGACCTGTACAATCCCGTGTGTAATCTGTCAACTTTGTGTTGTTGTTTATTATACTGCTGCATGTTTTGTGTTGTTGTCCTTGTCAATTGAGTGATTTCCCTTACCTTGCATTTTTTTTTTTTTTTTTTTTTTGCAATGGCTTTTCTGACCGTTAAATAGCAGCCATTACGTCACCATCCGGCTGGAGTTGTTACCCTGACCATTAGATTCTAGATGACACCGCTGAGAAGACAGCAAGAATTAGACCGTGACCTCGGCGATTTATTTCAAAATAATAGTCCCGCAATGAAGATGGTACAAAAAAAAATTATGCAAATGATCGAAATACGTAAACATTTTATTAGGAAATGTAACAATATTAAATATTTAACAATATTAAGAAAGCAAAATCGTTAATAGCATTAACTTTCCGCACCTATAAAGGGTTGTTACAATACTGTTAACAACATTAAAGGTTAATGAATAGATAGTTATCATGGCAACAGCAGTAATTCAAATATCAAAACACTATTTATAATGCTACTGTTAATAATAATAACAAATCATTTAACTAGGCAAGTCAGTTAAAGAACAAATTCTTATTTTCAATGACGGCCTAGTGGGTTCAGGGGCAGAACGACAGATTTGTACCTTGTCAGCTCGGGGGTTTGAACTTGCAACCTTCTGGTTACTAGTCCAACGCTCTAACCACTAGGCTAACCTGCCGCCCCAATTATAATAATGCACTTTAGAAAACACATTTAAATCCCATGTTACGTACTGCACAATGTTCAGTAGATTTGTGTCCAATCAGCTTGAATGCAGTATGTTTTTCATATTGGACGTACATATTGCACCGTACACAACTTCCTGTACATTGTGTCGCTGTAAAAGGTGGGTCCGTTTTACTCAGGAGCACTTCTACTTTGCAAGGTGATGATTGCTATTCTTTGTGGCCCTTTCAAGAGTTTTACAGTCTATTGACGCACCCATGCGTCAATTTAAGTAGCATAGTAAAAAAAAAAAAAAAAAAAAAAAAAAAAATGTTTTTTTTAAATCTGAATAAATTCTGCCAGTTTCAACTCGAGATATCTGGCTTTTTGGATGGGCTGCATCTCAATCCTCGCGGCCTTCCTGCATCTGAGGTGGAAGGTGGCCAAGCTACAGCGGTGTTTGATTGGTCTTCTCATGAAAACGTCTGAAGCGCCCGAATGGGTTTTAGCCAACAAAACTAATATGATCCCACTGTGGAAAAGGGGGAGACACTTACGAACACGATGGTGACTTGTCTGAAGGTACAAATGAATAGAAGTATGGAGGTCGTTTTACGCCAACAAAAATATGTGTCCAAAAAAACTCTTAATATCTCCTGAGGTATGGAAAATACACTTCAAAACCTTATTCCTTATGATTTGTACGGAACAAAAATATAAACTCAACATGTAAAGTGTTGGTCCCATGTTTCATGAGTTGAAATAAAAGATCACAGAATTTTTCCATAAGCACAAAAAGCTTATTTCTCTCGAATTTTGTGCACAGATTTGTTTACATCCCTGTTAGTGAGCATTTCTACTTTGCCAAGATAATTCATCCACCTGACAGATGTGGCATATCAATAAGCTGATTAAACAGCATGCTCATTACACAGGTACACCTTGTGCTGGGGACAATAAAAGACCACTCTAAAAATGTGCAGCTTTGTCACACAACACAATGCCACAGATGTTATGAGGGAGTGTGCAATTGACATGCTGACGAAAGGAATGTCCACCAGAGGTTTTGCCAGAGAATTGAATGTTAATTTCTCTACCATAAGCCACCTCCCAACAAAAACAATGTAAGAATTTGGAAGTACTTCCATTTGGCTTCACAACCGCAGCCCACATGTAACCACGCCAACCCAGTCCCTCTACATCCGGGTACAATACCTGCGGGATCGTCTGAGACCGGCCACCCGGACAGCTGGTGAAACTGAGGAGTATTTCTGTCTGTAACAAAGCCCTCTTGTGGGGAAACACTCAGTCTGATTGGCTGGGCCTGGCTCCTGCACAGTCATGTGAAATCCATGGATTAGGGCCTAATATTTGATCAAATAATACTAAAAATGTTGATACCTAAAGGGGTCTTAAAATTTTAAATCAAATAGCTAAATGATCCATGGTATGACAGACCATTAAGACACATACAGCGAATACAATGGGTGTAAACTTTACAGTGAAATGCTCGCTTACGAGCCTTTTCATAACGATGCAGAGTAAAATAAATGATAATATACAGTGGAGCTATATACAGGGAGGACCAGTACCAGATCAATGTGGAGCTATATGTTTTAGGTTATTATCCTGCTGAAAGTTGAATTAATCTGCCAGTGTCTGATGGAAAGCAGACTGAACCAGGTTTTCCTCTAGCATTTTGCCTGTGCTTAGCTCCATTCCGTTTCTTTTTTATCCTGAAAATCTCCCCAGTACTTAACAATTACAAGCATACCCATAACATGATGCAGCCACCACTGCGCTTGAAAATATGGAGATATGTACTCGTGTTGTATTGTATTTGCCCCAAACATAACACTTTGTATTCAGGACAAAAAGCTAATTGCTTTGCCACATTTTTTTGTAGTATTACTTTAGTGTCTTGTTGCAAACAGGATGCGTGGTTTGGAATATTTTTCTTCTGTACAGGCTTCCTTCTTAACACTGTCAATTAGGTTAGTATTGTGGAGTTACTACAGTGTTGTTGATCCATCCTCAGTTTTCTCCTACCACAGCCATTAAACGCTGTAGCTGTTTTAAAGTTGGTATCATTGTGAAATCTCTGAGTGGTTTCCTTCCTCTCCGGCTACTCAGTTAGGAAGGACACCATTATATTTGTAGTGACTGGGTGTATTGATCCACCCATTGGAAACCCTCCCTGGTCATTGTGGTTGAATCTGTGTTTGAAATTCACTGCTCGACTGAGGGACCTTACCGATACAGTAATTGTATGTGTGCGGTACAGAGATGAGGTAGTCATTCAAAAATCATGTTAAACACTATTATTGCACACAGAGTGAGTCCATGCAACTTATTATGTGACTTGTTAAGCACATTTTTACTCCTGAACGTATTTAGGCTTACCGTAACAAAGGGGTTGAATACTTATTGACACAAGACATTTCAGCTTTTTCCATTTGTAATTCATTTGTAAAACATTATTCCACTTTGACATTATGGGGTTATTGTGATGTCATTATGGGGTTATTGTGATGTCATTATGGGTTATTGTGATGTCATTATGAGGTATTGTGTTTAGGCCGGTGAATATTCAGACTGGAACAACATAACATGGGGAAAAAGTCAAGGGGTTTGAATCCTTTCTGAAGGCTCTGTATGTTTAATAGGAAAAAGCGTACTGCATTTAAGCTGCCTGGCCACTCTCTTTAAGGGCCGCAGAATGAGCAGCGACGCTGCTGGGGATTTCAACTTTGTGGAAACTAGAAGTGTTCCTGAGTATAATGGACCCCCCCTTTTTACTGCAACACAATGTACAGGCAATTATGTACAGTTCAATAAATTATAGGAGTACACAAAAAATACATTGTTGACCATTTAGGCTTGAAATATATAATAAATATATCACATAATATCTTTTAATTATTATTTGTATGATAATTTGTATAAAATATATAGATAATTGTGTACATTTCCCATCATTTTTGCCCTAATTAGTCATTGACAAAGTATACAAGGACAGACTCTTATTCTGAAGGATTCCAAAAACCCGTGACCAGGAAGTGCTTAGTTATTCTTGCCTGCTTCACAATGGTCTACATGACGACACCAATAAAACATTGTGTCCTTGGTTTGCAAAACAAGCAACACAGGCTACTAGGATGCTTTTGGCAATAACATACTGTATCTTCTCAAGCATGTTTCTAATCAATTTTTTGTCTTTTGTAGACAGACAGGGCAACCCCTACATTGCATTTCACCAACTTCATTCTTTTTGCAGGATACTGGAGTGGGCAAGTCTAGTATTGTATGTCGTTTTGTACAAGACCATTTCGACCACAACATTAGTCCAACTATAGGGTAAGTTGTCAGAGCATTAATACCTTCTTCTACGCTATAGGTAGCAACAGGACAGCTTTCAGCCTGTCCTGTTGTGGACACCTTTTCAGGAATCTCAATTTAATTGCATTAAAATCGAAAATAAGACTCAAACCCAAGTTCTCTGTTTTCCTTGTCCAAGGAGGAAAATGAGATTAGTAAAATATGTGTTGGGATGATTTTGCTGGAAATAAGGGCTTTATATTCAAAGACCGTTTTCTTTGTCTGCTATCTCATCTGATTGTGTCATAATAGATCTGGTAGTAACCAGTCAGTGAATCTAAAACAGGGATGGATAACTGGTGGTGCGCGGGCCTCAGTGTATCTAAAACTGGGATGGATAACTGGCGGTGCACGGGCTTCAGTGTATCTAAAACAGGGATGGATAGCTGGCGGTGCGCGGGCCTCAGTGTATCTAAAACAGGGATGGATAACTGGCAGTGCACAGGCCTCAGTGAATCTAAAACAGGGGTGGGTAACTGGCGGTGCACGGGCCACATGGCTCCCCTTTTTGTCGGCCTGAGGACCAATTTCCACAATGTGCAGAATTGCAGGAAATACATTTTTAAAACGTAAATGTTTTCTCCTCACTGTCACGGGGTGGGGGGTGGCACTCAAATGTTTATCTCGCAGGGAGGGGGCACTGTGTCCCCTCATGATGAGTTCTATTGGTTTTGTGTGGCCCCCACCCCCCTATCAAAGTTATGCTGATCTAAAAGAGGAAACATTTAGTTATTCTATTTCCTTCTGTCATTCACAGTTGTATAATGGAGAGACCAACTGCTAGGCCTAACGTTCTGTGTTACTTGCAGGGCATCGTTTTTAACCAAGACGGTCCCGTGTGGACACGAACTACACAAGTTCCTCATCTGGGACACAGCGGGACAGGAAAGGGTGGGTTAGGTACCTCGTCTTTGCTCATCCGCTATATGTTTTCAACTGCTCATCCCCCTTCGTCTGTTCATCAGTTGTTTCTGTCGTCGCTCATCCTTCTTCTGTTTTATATCTCAGAGAGGCTGCTGGCTACACTGAGACACCCGATCACTGGACACTCTAATAAATGGATCACTAGCCACTTTAATAATGTCTACATGTCTTATATTACTCATAACACATGTATATACTGTATTTTATACCATCTACTGCACCTTGCGCTCTGCCGCTCGGCCATCGCTCATCCATATACTCACATGTACATATTCTCATTCACCCCTTTATATGTGTGTATATTAGGTAGTTGTTGGGAAATTGTTAGATTACTTGTTAGATATTACTGCACTGTCAGAACTAGAAGCGCAAGCATTTTGCTACACTCGCATTAACATCTGCTGACCATGTGTATGTGACCAATAAAAATGTGATTTTATTTGGTTTGCCAGCTTGAGCTAAACTCATTTCGGGGAGAGATTTTATACAAATCTGCCCACGTTGTTTATGTTTCATTAAAACAAATGTCCTACAGTAGCTTTACTGCTTGCTAGGAGGTAAAAGTGTGGTTCCATGGGGTCAGTGGAGAGAGTTGGCATGGCAACCCTTTTCACTGTTTACTTCTTGGTTCCAAAGTATGTATCATGATGGGATCATGTGATTGGCTATTTTCTGAGACACACTGAGAGATCAGGGATCAAGGTTCGTAGCACTGTTGTGGCTTGATGACTCACAAGGGTGGGGTGTAAAATGGAAGTGTGTGTGTGTGTGTGTGTGTGTGTGTGTGTGTGTGTGTGTGTGTGTGTGTGTGTGTGTGTGTGTGTGTGTAAATAAAAAAATGTGTAGGCTGGCCATTATGCTGACTGGGCAGGAGTTGGTTAGATAGATAGATAGATAGATAGATAGATAGATAGATAGATAGATAGATAGATAGATAGATAGATAGATAGATAGATAGATAGATAGATAGATAGATAGATAGATAGATAGATAGATAGATAGATAGATAGATAGATAGATAGATAGATAGACAGACAGACAGACAGACAGACAGACAGACAGACAGACAGACAGACAGACAGACAGACAGACAGACAGACAGACAGACAGACAGACAGACAGACAGACAGACAGACAGACAGACAGACAGACAGACAGACAGACAGACAGACAGACAGACAGACAGACAGACAGACAGACAGACAGACAGACAGACAGACAGACAGACAGACAGACAGATAGACAGATAGATAGATAGATAGATAGATAGATAGATAGATAGATAGGTAGGTAGGTAGGTAGGTAGGTAGGTAGGTAGGTAGGTAGGTAGATAGATAGATAGATAGATAGATAGATAGATAGATAGATAGACAGACAGACAGACAGATAGATAGATAGATAGATAGATACAGTGCCTTGCGAAAGTATTCGGCCCCCTTGAACTTTGTGACCTTTTGCCACATTTCAGGCTTCAAACATAAAGATATAAAACTGTATTGTTTTGTGAAGAATCAACAACAAGTGGGACACAATCATGAAGTGGAACGACATTTATTGGATATTTCAATCTTTTTTAACAAATCAAAAACTGAAAAATTGGGCGTGCAAAATTATTCAGCCCCCTTAAGTTAATACTTTGTAGCGCCACCTTTTGCTGCGATTACAGCTGTAAGTCGCTTGGGGTATGTCTCTATCAGTTTTGCACATTGAGAGACTGACATTTTTTCCCATTCCTCCTTGCAAAACAGCTCGAGCTCAGTGAGGTTGGATGGAGAGCATTTGTGAACAGCAGTTTTCAGTTCTTTCCACAGATTCTCGATTGGATTCAGGTCTGGACTTTGACTTGGCCATTCTAACACCTGGATATGTTTATTTTTGAACCATTCCATTGTAGATTTTGCTTTATGTTTTGGATCATTGTCTTGTTGGAAGACAAATCTCCGTCCCAGTCTCAGGTCTTTTGCAGACTCCATCAGGTTTTCTTCCAGAATGGTCCTGTATTTGGCTCCATCCATCTTCCCATCAATTTTAACCATCTTCCCTGTCCCTGCTGAAGAAAAGCAGGCCCAAACCATGATGCTGCCACCACCATGTTTGACAGTGGGGATGGTGTGTTCAGCTGTGTTGCTTTTACGCCAAACATAACGTTTTGCATTGTTGCCAAAAAGTTCAATTTTGGTTTCATCTGACCAGAGCACCTTCTTCCACATGTTTGGTGTGTCTCCCAGGTGGCTTGTGGCAAACTTTAAACAACACTTTTATGGATATCTTTAAGAAATGGCTTTCTTCTTGCCACTCTTCCATAAAGGCCAGATTTGTGCAATATACGACTGATTGTTGTCCTATGGACTGAGTCT
The DNA here is from genome assembly GCF_013265735.2 of Oncorhynchus mykiss. NCBI lineage: Eukaryota > Metazoa > Chordata > Actinopteri > Salmoniformes > Salmonidae > Oncorhynchus > Oncorhynchus mykiss. Next base: position 37,674 of record NW_023494234.1, read on the forward strand.
CCCACCTCAGCTGTAGATCTCTGCAGTTCATCCAGAGTGATCATGGGCCTCTTGGCTGCATCTCTGATCAGTCTTCTCCTTGTATGAGCTGAAAGTTTAGAGGGACGGCCAGGTCTTGGTAGATTTGCAGTGGTCTGCTACTCCTTCCATTTCAATATTATCGCTTGCACAGTGCTCCTTGGGATGTTTAAAGCTTGGGAAATCTTTTTGTATCCAAATCCGGCTTTAAACTTCTTCACAACAGTATCTCGGACCTGCCTGGTGTGTTCCTTGTTCTTCATGATGCTCTCTGCGCTTTTAACGGACCTCTGAGACTATCACAGTGCAGGTGCATTTATACGGAGACTTGATTACACACAGGTGGATTGTATTTATCATCATTAGTCATTTAGGTCAACATTGGATCATTCAGAGATCCTCACTGAACTTCTGGAGAGAGTTTGCTGCACTGAAAGTAAAGGGGCTGAATAATTTTGCACGCCCAATTTTTCAGTTTTTGATTTGTTAGAAAAGTTTGAAATATCCAATAAATGTCATTCCACTTCATGATTGTGTCCCACTTGTTGTTGATTCTTCACAAAAAAATACAGTTTTATATCTTTATGTTTGAAGCCTGAAATGTGGCAAAAGGTCGCAAAGTTCAAGGGGGCCGAATACTTTCGCAAGGCACTGTAGATAGATAGATAGATAGATAGATAGATAGATAGATAGATAGATAGATAGATAGATAGATAGATAGATAGATAGATAGATAGATAGATAGATAGATAGATAGATAGATAGATAGATAGATAGATAGATAGATAGATAGATAGATAGATAGATAGATAGATAGATAGATTCTGGTTAAATCCGTTTCGTGTTTTGTTTCCTTGTCACAATACTAACGAGTATCTTCATACTGGTATCGTCCTGGACCTAATCATCGTCCGCGTCTAATGTTAAATCACTGTTAAATCACTTGGTTATCTCATCATCTCTTAGTCCAACACTGTTGCATTTCCTGTTTTGTATTTTGAACTTAGAATGTTTTTTTCTCTCTCCAAACTAAAGCTAAGAGAGAGTTGGCTACATGCCTGGTAATGTACCATGAATATCTACAGGCGATACCAAACAGTTATAACTGAGTTATATAGACAAAGATGGTTATATAACACGATAATATCGGCCAATGAACCGCAACCGTTACCATTATTTGCGCTTTTGTGCAGATAGGAATTTACGCTGTTGATCTACTACCCACTGTAACTTAATGTGTCGTTGTGTTCCAGTTCCACTCGCTGGCCCCCATGTACTACCGAGGCTCTGCCGCCGCTGTCATTGTCTATGACATCACCAAACTGGTAAGGAACTCACAGGACTCACGGACATTATAGCCTGGTCCCAGTTCGATTCTATTTGTGCTGTCTTGCCAACTCCTATATACATTGTCATGCCAAACTGATCTGAGACCAGGGCTCCTATTCATAAAGCTTCTCGGAGTATCAGTGCTGACACTGACTTTTTAGGTGATTATTAATCAGTTTAGATGGGCAGGGAAGACCTGATCCTAGATCAGCCCACAGCTGTGGATAATGAAGACCTGATCCTAGATCAGCCCACAGGTGTGGATAATAAAGGCCTGATCCTAGATCAGCCCACAGCTGTGGATAATGAAGACCTGGTCCTAGATCAGCCCAGAGCTGTGGATAATAAAGAACTGATCCTAGATCAGCCCAGAGCTGTGGATAATGAAGACCTGGTCCTAGATCAGCACAGAGCTGTGAATAATGAAGACCTGATCCTAGATCAGCACAGAGCTGTGGATAATGAAGACATGATCCTAGATCAGCCCACAGCTGTGGATAATGAAGACCTGGTCCTAGATCAGCCCACAGCTGTGGATAATGAAGACCTGATCCTAGATCAGCCCACAGCTGTGGATAATGAAGACCTGATCCTAGATCAGCCCACAGCTGTGGATAATGAAGACCTGATCCTAGATCAGCCCAGAGCTGTGGATAATGAAGACCTGATCCTAGATCAGCCCACAGCTGTGGATAATGAAGACCTGATCCTAGATCAGCCCACAGCTGTGGATAATGAAGACCTGATCCTAGATCAGCCCAGAGCTGTGGATAATGAAGACCTGATCCTAGATCAGCCCAGAGCTGTGGATAATGAAGATCTGATCCTAGATCATCACAGAGCTGTGGATAATGAAGACCTGATCCTAGATCAGCCCAGAGCTGTGGATAATAAAGGCCTGATCCTAGATCAGCCCAGAGCTGTGGATAATGAAGACCTGATCCTAGATCAGCCCAGAGCTGTGGATAATAAAGGCCTGATCCTAGATCAGCCCAGAGCTGTGGATAATGAAGACCTGATCCTAGATCAGCACAACTACTCAGAAATGCTTTATGAATACAGGCCCAGGCTAGAGAAATGAGGCTTTGTATAAAAAGCCTGGTTTTACCCATCAGCCCTGGAGTAAAGTGTAACCTGTCTCTGTCTGTCTGTCTGTCTGTCTGTCTGTCTGTCTGTCTGTCTGTCTGTCTGTCTGTCTGTCTGTCTGTCTGCCAGGACTCTTTCCAGACACTGAAGAAATGGGTGAAGGAGCTGAAAGAACATGGTCCGGAGGACATCGTTGTGGCCATCGCAGGGAACAAAAACGACTTGGGGGACATCCGGTATCAATTATTTATTTTATTTTGGATTTTATTGTTCTGGTCAACGTCATAAATAGATTGTACATACATTTTGAAACAGGAAACAGGAAACAACCAAGAAACAGCAAGACAACAGAATGAAAGTAAACAAGTACACACTAACAATAAGAATTTTACATTCACTTTAGTTGTCTGCTATTAATTTTTCCCCTTCTTCTTGTTATTGACACCTCTCAGGGGGCTGTATAAGCAATATTAGGGAGAAGAGATAGTAAAAAAAAAAAAAATAGGTCTCATATTGTGTAGAAATCCTCTCCCAAAGTTTAGCACTCATTTCCTCCAGTGGTAACACATCTCACACTACCACTGATGTATGGCTGGATGGTCTTTTACCCAGTTAAGGAGAATGCATTTGCAGGACACAAAGAGGGGGAGGGGGGTTGCTGAAACGATAGCAATGTGTCCCCATAAAAAAAAGAGCTGATATTGAACAAAATGAGACAAAATGAGAAAAAATATCCTGAAAATCACATTGTAGGATTTTTAATGAATTTATTTGCAAATTATGGTGGAAAATATATAAATAATAAATTCATAAAAAATCCTACAATGTGATTTTCTGGATTTTTTTTTTCTTCATTTTGTCTGTCATAGTTGAAGTGTAGCTATGATGGAAATTACAGGCCTCTCTCATATTTTTAAGTGGGAGAACTTGCACAATTGGTGGCTGACTAAATACTTTTTTTTTGCCCCACTGTACATCTGTAGATGACGTAGTGCCAGACCTTCTACATTATCATGCAGTTTACTAACTTTCAGCCTTCCTCGTTTTCTGTGCAACATAAAGTCTGATAGATGGTTATTTGAGTTCATTCTAAGTATGCTCTTATGTATTAGTACTTCACCGCTGTACAGCTCTCTACTGCGTTTACCACCCGTGTGATGTGTTACCTGCTTCTCTGACTAGGAAGTGGTCATTCTGAATTCCCAGAACACAGGAAATAGCACTTACTGACTGAGCACCTTTTGTTTAGTTAACAATTTGGAAGACTTTTCAGCGGACATTCTCAGGAGTGCAACACCACCACCATGTTAAAGGCCTGTTGACGAGTCAAACCCAGTACTAATTGTAGTGTCTCGTTTAACAGGGAAGTTCCTATGAAAGAAGCTAAGGACTTTGCTGAGTCCATCGCAGCTATTTTCATGGAGACCAGCGCCAGAAACGCTGTCAATGTGGAGGAGCTCTTTCAGAAGATCAGTAAGTGTTTCCAATTCAAGGTGTTTCATTCCATCCAACCACCACATCACATACAGTTTGTTTACCATTCATTGTTATCAGGGTTGGGTTCAAATGTCATTTCATTCAGGAAGTAAAATTAAGTGAAAATTAGAAGTTATTTATTTCAAAATATGTTTTATTTTAAAAATCAAATCACTTCCTGAATTGATCACAGCCCTTGTTGTCATGCATCCCTACGCTCTCTATTCAAAGTTATTTGTTTTTGTTCACTGTGACGCGTTGTGAATATCTTTAGATATCTCTGTTTGTTTTAGACATAAGTTACCATCACAACATCCTGTGAAACCTTCTAAGACAGAATAGCAACATTCAGCACAGTGTCTCTTAGGGAGGAAGTTACCATCACAACATTCTGTAAAACCCAAGACAGTAATCAGGATGCTTCTCAAATGGCACTCCATTATAGTGCACTACTTTTGACAGCACTATATAGGGAAAAGGGTGCCATTTGAGAAGCAACCACAGTGTAATAGTTTGCATCTCTCTTACGTAATGATCCGTGTTGTGTTGTGTTTCAGGTAAACAGATTCCGCCCCTGGAGAATCCAGACCTAGACAGTAACGAGTCCTTTAAGATAACCCGGCAGCCTCCTCCCTCTAACAAACGCTGCTGCTAGTAAGACCCCCTTTCTGAGTCCCAAATAGACCCCTACCACCCTACCCCCTACCACCCTACGCCCTAGGTATTTCATGTTGATCTCAAGGGGATTGGACTGGTGTAGTATGGTCGAATATGTTGGTAACTCTACCTGTCTTATCTCAAGGAAAGATGGCGGTATTATCGTGTTAACCACATTGTCTACACCTTATCCTATATTTTCAGATCGCTATGAAGTTGCTAGGCCCTAGGGGTAAGGGGCCAATGGGGTCGGTTTGGAATTCAGCATCCGATTGCCAGTGAGATTATCACGTCCTTTGTTTCCATTCCATACACAGTTCCATGGATCAAGTCTACACATCCATCCATCTTGACACACGGTCACAATGTAGCGTTGGTGTACGCCACAGCTGCATAGTTCAGCTCCTGATTGGCCCTTTCGACAGTCCACAATGCATACACAGTACATGGGTGTCACGGAGAGAGGAGGACAACATGGCTTTGGCTTGTGATCGATCAGAACCTCTCTCCCCTATAGGGAACAGAGTGTCCCAAGTCCAGAAAGCGCCCCTATAACCCATATAAAGCTAGTTGGACATTTCGCCATATTGTACCTATTCTACCTACCGGATATATCCAGGATGCATCACAACCGGGCCGCGATTGGGAGTCCCATAGGGCGGGCACAATTGGCCCAGCGTCGTCCGGGTTTGGCCCCCGGTGTTAGGCCCGGCATTGTAAATAAGAATGTTGTTCTTTAACTGACTTGCCTAGGTAAATAAAGGTTACGTGTCAAATATACTCCTGTGCCTTGGTACGGTGTGCTGTAGGTGTCATTTCTGGATACAGAGAGGAACCAGTGTTTTTTGTTTTTAGCTGTAAACATGTTAATAAAATGAAGGAATACTATGGTACATAGTGGGCTATGTTTTCAGTTCATAGGCAGCAGCACAGAACAAACCAACAATGTCATCCTTTTAGAAATAGAGAAAAAAAAAAAAAAAAAAATCTAAATTTTAAATTTAGAATATATATATTTTTTCATTTAACCTTTATTTAACTAGGCAAGTCAGTTAAGAATAAATTCTTATGTACAATGAAGGCCTACCGGAAATTCAAAAACACGTTAATTAAAATAACTTGTGACTTGAGAGTACTTTCTGAATACGATTATGATATACGATATAGAGCTTATGAATTCTCATTCCCGAACAATGCAGTCAACAGATGTGTTGATCCATTGTATTGTATTGTTTCACCGTTGTCCCAGTATTACAATGATAGGAGTTAATATCCATTGATTGCATGAGTTTGGTCTCGCCGACCGTTGTGTCTTTTTTCCCCCCATTGAACACTTGTAATTCAGGAGAAAAAAAAAAAAGAAACGTCCCCTTTTCAGGACCCTGTCTTTCAAAGATAATTAGTAAAATCCAAATAATTTCACAGATCTTCATTGTAAAGGGTTTAAACACTGTTTCCCATGCTTGTTCAATGAACCAAAAACAATTAATGAACATGCACCTGTGGAACGGTCGTAAGACACTAACAGCTTACAGACGGTAGGCAATTAAGGTCACAGTTATGAAAACTTAGGACACTAAAGAGGCCTTTCTACTGACTCTGAAAAACATCAAAAGAAAGTTGCCCAGGGCCCCTGCTCATCTGCGTAAACGTGCCTTAGGCATGCTGCAAGGAGGCATGAGGACTGCAGATGTGGCCAGGGCAATAAATTGCAATGCCCGTACTGCGAGATGCCTAAGACAGCGCTACAGGGAGACAGGACGGACAGCTGATCGTCCTCACAGTGGCAGACCACATGTAACAACACCTGCACAGGATTGGTACATCCGAACATCACATCTGCGGGACAGGTACAGGATGGCAACAACAACTGCCCGAGTTACGCCAGAAACGCATAATCCCTCTATCAGTGCTCAGAATGTCTGCAATAGGCTGAGAGAGGCTGGGACTGAGGGCTTGTAGGCCTGTTGTAAGGCAGGTCCTCACCAGACATCAACGGCAACAACGGCGCCTATGGGCACAAACCCACCATCGATGGACCAGACAGGACTAGCAAAAAGTGCTCTTCACTGACGATTGGTGGTTTTGTCTCACCAGGGGTGATGGTTGGTTATCGTCGAAGGAATGAGCGTTACACCGAGGCCTGTACTCTGGAGCGGGATTGATTTGGAGGTGGAGGGTCCGTCATGGTGTGGGGTGGTGTGTCACAGCATCATCGGACTGAGCTTGTTGTCATTGCAGGCAATGTCAACGCTGTGCGTTACAGGGAAGACATCCTTCTCCCTCATGTGGTACCCTTCCTGTGTGCTCATACTGACATGACCCTCAGCATGACAATGCCACCAGCCATACTGCTCGTTCTGTGAGTGATTTCCTGCAAGACAGGAATGTCAGTGTTCTGCCATGGCCAGCGAAGAGCCCGGATCTCAATGGATCGGAGGGTGAGGTCTAGGGCCATTCCCCCCAGAAATGTCCGGGAACTTGCAGGTGCCTTGGTGGAAGAGTGAGGTAACATCTCACAGCAAGAACTGACAAATCTGGTGCAGTCCATGAGGAGGAGATGCACTGCAGTGCTTAATGCAGCTGGTGGCCACACCAGAATACTGACTGTTACTTTAGATTTATTTTGACCCTCCCTTTGTTCAGGGAAACGTTATTCCATTTCTGTTAGTCACATGTCTGTGGAACATGTTCAGTTTATGTCTCAGTGGTTGAATCTTGTTATGTTCATACACATATTTACACGTGTTTAAGTTTGCTGAAAAAATCAACGCAGGTGACAGTGAGAGGACGTTTCTTTTTTTTGCTGAGTTTATATGTACATGCCTGTATAGCACACATGTAGAATATGTATTTCTGAGAATGTACTGTATAAGATGTTCATAATGTATACGAAGGACTAGGTCGCATGAGCACATAAATGCATCCTAGGGCGGCAGGTATCCTAGCGGTTAAGAGCTTTTGGGCCAGTAACCGAAAGGTCGCTGGTTCGAATCCCCAAGCCTATTAGGTGTAAAAAATCTGTCAATGTGCCCTTGCGCAAGGCACTGATTGGTCCTGTAAGTTGCTCTGGATAAGAGCGTCTGTTGAATGACTAAAAATGTCAAATCATTTGTAATGGTCATGTTAATTGACTGACATTATCTCATAGAACAAAATGTAGAAGAGCTCCTCAGCCTGTGTTAACCTCTGACCTTATTTTCGGCGTTTATTCCAGAACCCCATATAGAAATGCCCAACGAACCAGAGGTAGAAAATGCTAACACATTTCTGCTTTATGACTACAAGCTGGCGCACCTCTATAGGCCAGATAGGCACAATTTTTATTTTATTAACCTTATTTAACTAGGCAAGTCAGTTTAAGAACAATTCTTATTTACAATGACGGACTAGGAACAGTGGGTTAACTGCCTTGTTCAGGGGCAGAAACGACAGATTTGTACCTTGTCAGCTCGGGGGTTTGCAACCTTCCGGTTGCTAGTCCAACGCTCTAACCACTAGGCTACCCTGCCGCCAGATTACTGTGTCTGTGTAGAAAAACAGGGACCCATAGGCTTTTGGATTTGACCGCTTGTATGTCATTTTATTTGTAGTTTGAGCACTTTTTAATGGAAAAAATGTTGATTCAGTATTAGGTTTTTGATGACTACATTCCTTTACGATTGCCCATCGAATTGCTACAGTGGATTGAAATGTACACCGGACTGAATGGGATATGGAGTTTACAGCAACACTGCAATGCCATATTGTAAAAAACAAATGTTTTCTACTTTGCAAGGTAGATTTAATATTGTTTTTTTTACTATCAGGATTTTATACAATATTTTGAATTAGTCAGTGTACAGATATGAACCATGAGATGTTAACACACAATACTGTTTCTGGACTCTTCTGTACAAGCTTGACCAATGTCCACGTGTGGCAACAGTCAATAATCTGATCAAACTAGATTTGCACATTTCTTGCCCTGAATGCCTGCCTACACAGTCCATTGTGCAATGTAAACAAAGTGGGTTTTTTGTGTTAGTTTTTCCCTCTGTAGACATAAATCGAATATGAAATGGTTTTATTATTTCGTGTGCTTGACTGATGTTATACCCTTTTCCATATCCTATGCAGACCAGATTAACATTTGCTATATTCACCTGTATAATAAATAAAAATGGTCATTTCTATTTTCTCTTGTTCTTCATCTCTTTTTCCTGCTTTATAGAAAGACAACGACAATCCCTCTGATCTACAACTGCCATGTTTCCATCATATAGGTGGGGTACCCCCCTCTTACTACCATCATATAGGTGGGGTACACCCTCTTACTACCATCATATAGGTGGGGTACCCCCCTCTTACTACCATCATATAGGTGGAGTACCCCCCTCTTACTACCATCATATAGGTGGGGTACCCCCCTCTTACTACCATCATATAGGTGGGGTACCCCATCTTACTAGCATCATATAGGTGGGGTACCCCCCATCTTACTACCATCATATAGGTGGGGTACTCCCCTCTTACTACCATCATATAGGTGGGGTACCCCATCTTACTAGCATCATATAGGTGGGGTACCCCCCTCTTACTACCATCATATAGGTGGAGTACCCCCCTCTTACTACCATCATATAGGTGGGGTACCCCCCTCTTACTACCATCATATAGGTGGAGTACCCCCCTCTTACTACCATCATATAGGTGGGGTACCCCCCTCTTACTACCATCATATAGGTGGAGTACCCCCCTCTTACTAGCATCATATAGGTGGGGTACCCAATCTTACTACCATAATATAGGTGGGGTACCCCCCTCTTACTACCATCATATAGGTGGGGTACCCCCATCTTACTAGCATCATATAGGTGGGGTACCCCCCTCTTACTACCATCATATAGGTGGAGTACCCCCCTCTTACTAGCATCATATAGGTGGGGTACCCAATCTTACTACCATCATATAGGTGGGGTACCCCCCTCTTACTACCATCATATAGGTGGGGTACCCCCCTCTTACTACCATCATATAGGTGGAGTACCCCCCTCTTACTACCATCATATAGGTGGGGTTACCCCCCTCTTACTACCATCATATAGGTGGGTACCCCACTCTTACTACCATCATATAGGTGGGGTACCCCCCTCTTACTACCATCATATAGGTGGGGTACCCCCCTCTTACTACCATCATATAGGTGGGGTACCCCCCTCTTACTACCATCATATAGGTGGGGTACCCCCCTCTTACTACCATCATATAGGTGGAGTACCCCCCTTTTACTACCATTAAATCATATAGGTGGAGTACCCCCCTCTTACTACCATCATATAGGTGGGGTACCCCCCTCTTACTACCATCATATAGGTGGAGTACCCCCCCTCTTACTACCATCATATAGGTGGGGTACCCCATCTTACTACCATCATATAGGTGGGGTACCCCCTCTTACTAGCATCATGTAGGTGGGGTACCCCCCTCTTACTACCATCATATAGGTGGGGTGCCCCCCTCTTACTACCATCATATAGGTGGAGTACCCCCCTTTTACTACCATTAAATCATATAGGTGGAGTACCCCCTCTTACTACCATCATATAGGTGGGGTACCCCCCTTTACTACCATCATATAGGTGGGGTACCCCCCTTTTACTACCATCATATAGGTGGGCTACCCCCCTCTTACTACCATCATATAGGTGGAGTACCCCCCTCTTACTACCATCATTTAGGTGGGGTACCCCCGTCTTACTACCATCATATAGGTGGGGTACCCCCCTCTTACTACCATCATATAGGTGGAGTACCCCCCCCCTTTACTACCATTAAATCATATAGGTGGAGTACCCCCCTCTTACTACCATCATATAGGTGGGGTACCCCCCTCTTACTACCATCATATAGGTGGAGTACCCCCCCTCTTACTACCATCATATAGGTGGGGTACCCCCCTCTTACTACCATCATATAGGTGGGGTACCCCCCTCTTACTAGCATCATGTAGGTGGGGTACCCCCCTCTTACTACCATCATATAGGTGGGGTACCCCCCTCTTACTACCATCATATAGGTGGAGTACCCCCATTTACTACCATTAAATCATATAGGTGGAGTACCCCCCTCTTACTACCATCATATAGGTGGGGTACCCCCTTTACTACCATCATATAGGTGGGGTACCCCCTCTTACTACCATCATATAGGTGGAGTACCCCCCTCTTACTACCATCATATAGGTGGGGTACCCCCCTCTTACTACCATCATATAGGTGGGGTACCCCATCTTACTACCATCATATAGGTGGGTACCCCCCTCTTACTACCATCATATAGGTGGGGTACCCCCCTCTTACTACCATCATATAGGTGGGGTACCCCCCTCTTACTACCATCATATAGGTGGGAGTACCCCCCTCTTACTACCATCATATAGGTGGGGTACCCCCCTCTTACTACCATCATATAGGTGGGGTACCCATCTTACTAGCATCATATAGGTGGGGTACCCCCCTCTTACTACCATCATATAGGTGGAGTACCCCCCTCTTACTACCATCATATAGGTGGGGTACCCCCCTCTTACTACCATCATATAGGTGGGGTACCCCCCTTTACTACCATCATATAGGTGGGGTACCCCCCTCTTATACCATCATATATATGTGGGTTACCCCCCTCTTACTACCATCATATAGGTGGAGTACCCCCCCTCTACTAGATCATATAGGTGGGGTACCCAATCTTACTACCCATCATATAGGTGGGGTACCCCCCTCTTACTACCATCATATAGGTGGGGTACCCCCCTCTTACTACCATCATATAGGTGGAGTACCCCCCTCTTACTACCATCATATAGGTGGGGTACCCCCCTCTTACTACCATCATATAGGTGGGGTACCCCCCTCTTACTAGCATCATGTAGGTGGGGTACCCCCCTCTTACTACCATCATATAGGTGGGGTACCCCCTCTTACTACATCATATAGGTGGGAGTTACCCCCTTTTACTACCATAAATCATATAGGTGGGTACCCCCATCTTACTCCCACTAATATAGGTGGGGTACCCCCTCTTACTACCATCATATAGGTGGGGTACCCCCCTCTTACTACCATCATATAGGGGTAGTACCCCCCTCTTACTACCATCATATAGGTGGGGTACCCCCCTCTTACTACCATCATATAGGGGGTACCCCATCTTACTACCATCATATAGGTGGGGTACCCCCCTCTTACTACCATCATATAGGTGGGTACCCCCCTCTTACTACCATCATATAGGTGGGGTACCCCCTCTTACTACCATCATATAGGTGGAGTACCCCCCTCTTACTACCATCATATAGTTGGGTACCCCCCTACCTCATACTACCACTTCATATAGGTGGGGTACCCCTCTTACTACCATCATATAGGTGGGTACCCCCTTATTACTACCATCATATAGGTGGAGTACCCCCCTCTTACTACCATCATATAGGTGGGGTACCCCCCTTACTACCATATATAGGTGGGGTAACCCCTTTACTACCATCATATAGGTGGGGTACCCCCCTCTTACTACCTCTATCATATAGGTGGAGTACCCCCCTCTTACTAGCATATCATATAGGTGGGGTACCCAATCTTACTACCATCATATAGGTGGGGTACCCTACCTCTTACTACCATCATATAGGTGGGTACCCCCCTCTTACTACCATCATATAGGTGGAGTACCCCCCTCTTACTACCATCATATAGTGGGGGTACCCATCTACTACATATATAGGTGGGGTACCCCCCTCTTACTACCATCATATAGGTGGAGGTACCCCCCTATTACTTACCATCATATAGGTGGGGTACCCCCCTCTTACTACCATCATATAGGTGGGTACCCCTCTTACTACCATCATATAGGTGGGGTACCCCCCCCTCTATAACATCATATAGGTGGGGTACCCCCCTCTTACTACCATCATATAGGTGGAGTACCCCCCCTCTTACTACATCATATAGGTGGGGTAACCCCCCCTTACTACAATATATAGGTGGGGCACCCATCTTACTACCATCATATAGGTGGGGTACCCCCCTCTTACTACCATCAGTAGGTGGGGTACCCCTCTTACTACCATCATATAGGTGGGGTGCCCCCCT
>NW_023494235.1:0-12500 GCF_013265735.2 Oncorhynchus mykiss
CATAATATGACACTTGAAACGTCTTTATTCTTTTGGCAACTTCTGTGGAGTGTAATGTTTACTGTTAATTTTTATTGTTTATTTCACTTTTGTATATTATCTACTTCACTTGCTTTGGCAATGTTAACATATTTTTATTTATTTATTTTTATTTCACCTTTATTTAACCAGGTAGGCTAGTTGAGAACAAGTTCTCATTTGCAACTGCGACCTGGCCAAGATAAGGCATAGCAGGGTGAACAGACAACACAGAGTTACACATGGAGTAAACAATTAACAAGTCAATAACACAGTAGAAAAAAGGGGAGTCTATATATACATTGTGGTGCAAAAGGCATGAGAAGGTAGGCAAATAATTACAATTATGCAGATTAACACTGGAGTGATAAATGATCAGATGGTTATGTACATTAGAGATATTGGTGTGCAAAAGAGCAGAAAAATAAAAATAAATAAATAAAAACAGTATGGGGATGAGGTAGGTGAAAATGGGGGGCTATTTACCAATAGACTATGTACAGCTGCAGCGATCGGTTAGCTGCTCAGATAGCAGATGTTTGAAGTTGGTGAGGGAGATAAAAGTCTCCAACTTCAGCGATTTTTGCAATTCGTTCCAGTCACAGGCAGCAGAGAACTGGAACGAAAGGCGGCCAAATGAGGTGTTGGCTTTAGGGATGATCAGTGAGATACACCTGCTGGAGCGCGTGCTACGGTATGGGTGTTGCCATCGTAACCAGTGAACTGAGATAAGGCGGAGCTTTACCTAGCATGGACTTGTAGATGACCTGGAGCCAGTGGTCTGGCGACGAATATGTAGCGAGGGCCAGCCGACTAGAGCATACAAGTCGCAGTGGTGGGTGGTATAAGGTGCTTTAGTGACAAAACGGATCGCACTGTGATAAACCTGCATCCAGTTTGCTGAGTAGAGTGTTGGAAGCAATTTTGTAGATGACGTCGCCGAAGTCGAGGATCGGTAGGATAGTCAGTTTTACTAGGGTAAGTTTGGCGGCGTGAGTGAAGGAGGCTTTGTTGCGGAATAGAAAGCCGACTCTTGATTTGATTTTTGATTGGAGATGTTTGATATGGGTCTGGAAGGAGAGTTTAGAGTCTAGCCAGACACCTAGGTACTTATAGATGTCCACATATTCAAGGTCGGAACCATCCAGGGTGGTGATGCTGGTCAGGCGTGCGGGTGCAGGCAGCGAACGGTTGAAAAGCATGCATTTGGTTTTACTAGCGTTTAAGAGCAGTTGGAGGCCACGGAAGGAGTGCTGTATGGCATTGAAGCTCGTTTGGAGGTTAGATAGCACAGTGTCCAAGACGGGCCGGAAGTATATTGAATGGTGTCGTCTGCGTAGAGGTGGATCAGGGAATCGCCCGCAGCATGAGAAACATCATTGATATATACAGAGAAAAGAGTCGGCCCGAGAATTGAACCCTGTGGCACCCCCATAGAGACTGCCAGAGGACCGGACAGCATGCCCTCCGATTTGACACACTGAACTCTGTCTGCAAAGTAATTGGTGAACCAGGCAAGGCAGTCATCCGAAAAACCGAGGCTACTGAGTCTGCCGATAAGAATACGGTGATTGACAGAGTCGAAAGCCTTGGCAAGGTCTATGAAGACGGCTGCACAGTACTGTCTTTTATCGATGGCGGTGTTTCCCATGCCAATAAAGCCCCTTGAATTGAATTGAATTGAATATTACTGTACAGTCGGAGCTAGAAACACAAGCATTTCGCTACACCCGCAATAACATCTGCTAAACACGTGTATGTGACCTATAAAATGGGATTTGAATTGAAAGGGTGTGTCCAGTAAAGTCAATGCTGGCATAATAGGTGGACTCATGCCAGGAAGTAAAGGCAGGAAGTGTCCCCTTCAATCTGGGCTGTAATTTACAAAACATACATTCCATTGCATGAGCCACATCAGTTAACATCATTTGAATGAACATTCTACATTACCATGGCAATCCAGCATCAGGTTAAACATGGAAGTTATTGCATCACATTACCAGGCAGCCACTGCGAGTGTACTCATGAGTTTACTTGTCAATTGGGTCAGGGTTAGAGCTTCCAAACCCGTTCTATTCATTATATTTGTATAGGTAACACCCCATTCTGTGATTATGTATCTCTCTAACCCTCTTCTAGTCCCATGCTACAGTCTCTATGCATACATAGAACCCCTCTCACACACCAAACACAGATGGACGGCCTGTGATCTAGTTGCACACACGCACACACACACACACACACAGGGGCGGCAGGGTAGCCTAGTGGTTAGAGCGTTGGACTAGTAACCAGAAGGTTGCGAGTTCAAACCCCCAAGCTGACAAGGTACAAATCTGTCGTTCTGCCCCTGAACAGGCAGTTAACCCACTGTTCCCAGGCCGTCATTGAAAATAAGAATTTGTTCTTAACTGACTTGCCTGGTTAAATAAAGGTAAAATAAAAAAAATCCCTCTGTCTCTATCCCTCTATCCCTCTTTCTGTCTCTATCCCTCGCTCTTTGCCTCTGTCCCTCTCTCTCGATCCCTCTATTTCTATCCCTCTCTCTCTATCTCTATCCCTCTCTCTTTGCCTCTATCCCTCTGCCTCTATCCCTCTATCCCTCTCTCTCTGCCTCTATCCCTCGCTCTCTGCCTCTATCCCTTGCTCTCTGCCTCTATCCCTCTCTCTCTGCCTCTATCCCTCTATCCCTCGCTCTCTGCCTCTATCCCTCTATCCCTCTATCCCTCACTCTCTGCCTCTATCCCTCTCTCTTTGCCTCTATCCCTCTATCCCTCGCTCTCTGCCTCTAACCCTCGCTCTCTGCCTCTATCCCTCTCTCTCTGCCTCTATCCCTCTATCCCTCGCTCTCTGCCTCTATCCCTCTCTCTCTCTGCCTCTATCACTCTATCCCTCTCTCTCTCTGCCTCTATCCCTCTATCCCTCTCTTTCTGCCTCTATCCCTCACTCTCAGCCTCTATCCCTCTATCCCTCGCACTCAGCCTCTAACCCTCTATCCCTCACTCTCTGCCTCTATCCCTCCATCCCTCTCTCTCTGCCTCTATCCCTCTCTCTCTGCCTCTATCCCTCTATCCCTCGCTCTCTGCCTCTGTCCATCTCTCTCTGCCTCTATCCCTCGCTCTCTGCCTCTATCCCTCTATCCCTCGCTCTCTGCCTCTATCCCTCGCTCTCTGCCTCTATCCCTCGCTCTCTGCCTCTATCCCTCTCTCTCTGCCTCTATCCCTCTATCCTTTGCTCTCTACCTCTATCCCTCTCTCTCTGCCTCTATCCCTCTATCCCTCGCTCTCTGCCTCTGTCCCTCTCTCTCTGCCTCTATCCCTCTCTCTATCCCTCTATCTCTATCCCTCTCTCTCTGCCTCTATCCCTCTCTCTTTGCCTCTATCCCTCTCTCTCTGCCTCTATCCCTCGCTTTCTGCCTCTATCCCTCTCTCTTTGCCATTATCCCTCTATCCCTCACTCTCTGCCTCTATCGCTTGCTCTCTGCCTCTATCCCCATCTCTCTGCCTCTATCCCTCTATCCCTCGCTCTCTGCCTCTATCCTTCTCTCTCTGCCTCTATCCCTCTATCCCTCACTCTCTGCCTCTATCCCTCACTCTCTGCCTCTATCCCTCTATCCCTCGCTCTCTGCCTCTATCCCTCTCTCTTTGCCTCTATCACTCTCTCTTTGCATCTATCCCTCTATCCCTCTCTCTCTGCCTTTATCCCTCTATCCCTCTCTGTCTGCCTCTATCCCTCTATCCCTCGCTCTCTGCCTCTATCCCTCTCTCTCTGCCTCTATCCCTTGCTCTCTGCCTCTCTCCCTCTCTCTCTGCCTCTATCCCTCTATCCCTCGCTCTCTGCCTCTATCCCTCGCTCTCTGCCTCTATCCCTCGCTCTTTGCCTCTATCCCTCTATCCCTCGCTCTCTGCCTCTATCCCTCTATCCTTCGCTCTCTGCCTCTATCCCTCTCTCTCTGCCTCTATCCCTCGATCCCTCGCTCTCTGCCTCTATCCCTCTCTCTCTGCCTCTATCCCTCTCTCTCTGCCTCTATCCCTCTATCCCTCGCTCTCTGCCTCTATCCCTCTCTCTCTGCCTCTATCCCTCTCTCTCTGCCTCTATCCCTCTATCCCTCGCTCTCTGCCTCTATCCTTCTCTCTGCCTCTATCCCTCGCTCTCTGCCTCTATCCCTCGCTCTCTGCCTCGATCCCTCTATCCCTCTCTCTTTGCCTATATCCCTCTCTGCCTCTATCCCTCTATCCTTCGCTCTCTACCTCTATCCCTCTCTCTCTGTCTCTATCATTTTATCCCTCGCTCTCTGCCTCTGTCCCTCTCTCTCTGCCTCTATCCCTCTCTCTATCCCTCTATCTCTATCCCTCTCTATCTGCCTCTATCCCTCTCTCTTTGCCTCTATCCCTCTCTCTATCCCTCTATCCCTCTCTCTCTGACTCTATCCCTCTCTCTTTGCCTCTATCCCTCTATCCCTCGCTCTCTGCCTCTATCCCTTGCTCTCTGCCTCTCTCCCTCTCTCTCTTCCTCTATCCCTCTATCCCTCGCTCTCTGCCTCTATCCCTCTATCCCTCGCTCTCTGCCTCTATCCCTTGCTCTCTGCCTCTCTCCCTCTCGCTCTTCCTCTATCCCTCTCTCTCTGGCTCTATCCCTCGCTCTCTGCCTCTATCCCTCTCTCTCTGCCTCTATCCCTCTATCCCTCGCTCTCTGCCTCTATCCCTCGCTCTCTGCCTCTATCCCTCTATCCTTTGCTCTCTGCCTCTATCCCTCGCTCTCTGCCTCTATCCCTCTCTCTCTGCCTCTATCCCTCTATCCTTTGCTCTCTACTTCTATCCCTCTCTCTCTGCCTCTATCCCTCTATCCCTCGCTCTCTGCCTCTGTCCCTCTCTCTCTGCCTCTATCCCTCTCTCTATCCCTCTATCTCTATCCCTCTCTCTCTGCCTCTATCCCTCTCTCTTTGCCTCTATCCCTCTCTCTCTGCCTCTATCCCTCGCTTTCTGCCTCTATCCCTCTCTCTTTGCCATTATCCCTCTATCCCTCACTCTCTGCCTCTATCGCTTGCTCTCTGCCTCTATCCCCATCTCTCTGCCTCTATCCCTCTATCCCTCGCTCTCTGCCTCTATCCTTCTCTCTCTGCCTCTATCCCTCTATCCCTCACTCTCTGCCTCTATCCCTCTATCCCTCTCTCTCTGCCTCTATCCCTCTATCCCTCTCTCTCTGCTTCTATCCCTCACTCTCTGCCTCTATCCCTCTATCCCTCGCTCTCTGCCTCTATCCCTCTCTCTTTGCCTCTATCACTCTCTCTTTGCATCTATCCCTCTATCCCTCTCTCTCTGCCTTTATCCCTCTATCCCTCTCTGTCTGCCTCTATCCCTCTATCCCTCGCTCTCTGCCTCTATCCCTCTCTCTCTGCCTCTATCCCTTGCTCTCTGCCTCTCTCCCTCTCTCTCTGCCTCTATCCCTCTATCCCTCGCTCTCTGCCTCTATCCCTCGCTCTCTGCCTCTATCCCTCGCTCTTTGCCTCTATCCCTCTATCCCTCAATCTCTGCCTCTATCCCTCTATCCTTCGCTCTCTGCCTCTATCCCTCTCTCTCTGCCTCTATCCCTCGATCCCTCGCTCTCTGCCTCTATCCCTCTCTCTCTGCCTCTATCCCTCTCTCTCTGCCTCTATCCCTCTATCCCTCGCTCTCTGCCTCTATCCCTCTCTCTCTGCCTCTATCCCTCTCTCTCTGCCTCTATCCCTCTATCCCTCGCTCTCTGCCTCTATCCTTCTCTCTGCCTCTATCCCTCGCTCTCTGCCTCTATCCCTCGCTCTCTGCCTCTATCCCTCTATCCCTCTCGCTTTGCCTATATCCCTCTCTGCCTCTATCCCTCTATCCTTCGCTCTCTACCTCTATCCCTCTCTCTCTGTCTCTATCCTTTTATCCCTCGCTCTCTGCCTCTGTCCCTCTCTCTCTGCCTCTATCCCTCTATCTCTATCCCTCTCTATCTGCCTCTATCCCTCTCTCTTTGCCTCTATCCCTCTCTCTATCCCTCTATCCCTCTCTCTCTGACTCTATCCCTCTCTCTTTGCCTCTATCCCTCTATCCCTCGCTCTCTGCCTCTATCCCTTGCTCTCTGCCTCTCTCCCTCTCTCTCTTCCTCTATCCCTCTATCCCTCGCTCTCTGCCTCTATCCCTCTATCCCTCGCTCTCTGCCTCTATCCCTTGCTCTCTGCCTCTCTCCCTCTCGCTCTTCCTCTATCCCTCTCTCTCTGGCTCTATCCCTCGCTCTCTGCCTCTATCCCTCTCTCTCTGCCTCTATCCCTCTATCCCTCGCTCTCTGCCTCTATCCCTCTCTCTTTGCCTCTATCCCTCTATCCCTCGCTCTCTGCCTCTATCCCTCTATCCCTCGCTCTCTGCCTCTATCCCTTGCTCTCTGCCTCTCTCCCTCTCGCTCTTCCTCTATCCCTCTCTCTCTGCCTCTATCCCTCACTCTCTGCCTCTATCCCTCGCTCTCTGCCTCTATCCCTCGCTCTCTTCTTCTATCCCTCGCTCTTTGCCTCTATCCCTCTATCCCTCGCTCTCTGCCTCTATCCCTCTATCCTTCGCTCTCTGCCTCTATCCCTCTCTCTTTGCCTCTATCCCTCGATCCCTCGCTCTCTGCCTCTATCCCTCTCTCTCTCCCTCTATCCCTCTCTCTCTGCCTCAATCCCTCTATCCCTCGCTCTCTGCCTCTATCCCTCTCTCTCTGCCTCTATCCCTCGCTCTCTGCCTCTATCCCTCGCTCTCTGCCTCTATCCCTCTATCCCTCACTCTCTGCCTCTATCCCTCGCTCTCTGCCTCTATCCCTTTATCCCTCACTCTCTGCCTCTATCCCTCTATCCCTCACTCTCTGCCTCTCTGCCTCTATCCCTCTATCCCTCGCTCTCTGCCTCTATCCCTCTCTTTTTGCTTCTATCCCTTTATCCCTCACTCTCTGACTCTATCCCTCTATCCCTCACTCTCTGCCTCTCTGCCTCTATCCCTCTATCCCTCACTCTCTGCCTCTCTGCCTCTATCCCTCTATCCCTCTCTCTCTGTCTCTATCCCTCTTTCCCTCGCTCTCTGCCTCTCTGCCTCTATCCCTCTCTCTCTGCCTCTCTGCCTTTATCCCTCGCTCTCTGCCTCTATCCCTCTCTCGCTGCCTCTCTCTTTCTCTGCTCCCCGAGATGGTGTAGTTCAGGTCATATCCTGTGTGGTTGGAGGATCACTGGGTTACTGTCTGTTCTGTTGTTCTCACTCATCTGATTATGGAGAGAAAATGTCAACAACTCATTCATAATTTGAACCTTAGACACACAGCCTTTCACAGCGGATTAAAGAACCTATCATCAGTTCCAATAAAGGCCTGGGATATAGTTTTACCATTGTATCTATCTATGCTCATGGCCAAGAACTGGGAATATCTCAAAGCATACTGCATATTTGTGTGTGTGTGTGCATGCGTTAATGTGTGCTTATGTCTCTGTGTGTCAATTGGGGAAGGGTCCAATTGAGTTATATTGATTGGTATTTGCCCTCCGAACACCTGCTAAAACATGCACGAATGCACACCAGTGAATAGATTATTGAGCTCCAGTGTTTGAACAGCATTAGTAATGCATATGTAGTGTTTAGTGGCCCAGAGGTGCATTCATATGGAGATATCTGCTTTAACAGACCCCAGCTGCCCCGTCTCGCTCTCTCTCACTCGCTCTCTCTGTCTTTCTCTCTGTGTCTCTCTCTCTGTCTGTCTATCTCTCTCTCTCTGCCTGTCTTTCTATCTATGTCTGTCTATCTGTATATCTGTCTGTCTCGCTCTCTCTCTCTCTCTCTCTCTCTCTCTCTGTGTGTGTCTCTCTCTCTCTGTCTCTCTCTCTCTGTGTCTCTCTGTGTCTCTCTCAATTCAATTCAATTCAATTCAAGGGCTTTATTGGCATGGGAAACATGTGTTAACATTGCCAAAGCAAGTGAGGTAGATAATATATAAAGTGAATATATAAAGTGAAATAAACAATACAAATTAACAGTAAACATCACACACACAGAAGTTTCAAAACAATAAAGACATTACAAATGTCATATTATATATATATATATACAGTGTTTCAACAATGTACAAATGGTAAAGGACACAAGATAAAATAAATAAGCATAAATATGAGTTGTATTTACAATGGTGTGTGTTCTTCACTGGTTGCCCTTTTCTCGTGGCAACAGGTCACAAATATTGCTGCTGTGATGGCACACTGTGGAATTTCACCCAGTAGATATGGGAGTTTTTCAAAATTGGATTTGTTTTCGAATTCTTTGTGGATCTGTGTAATCTGAGGGAAATATGTCTCTCTAATATGGTCATACATTGGGCAGGAGGTTAGGAAGTGCAGCTCAGTTTCCACCTCATTTTGTGGGCAGTGAGCACATAGCCTGTCTTCTCTTGAGAGCCATGTCTGCCTACGGCGGCCTTTCTCTGTCATGTATTGTCATGTTGTGTCTTGTTTCTGTCCTTTCCCTTCACCCTGTCTCCCTCTGCTGGTCGTTATTAGGTTACCTTTTCTCCCCCTCTTTCCCCCAGCTGTTCCTTGTCTCCTCCTAACTACCTCGTCACCCCTTTTCCCACCTGTTCCCTTTTTCCCTCTGATTAGTCCTCTATATCTCTCTCTGTTTTTGTTTCTGTCTTTGTCGGATTCTTGTTTGTGTTATTCATGCCTGAACCAGACTATCGTCATGTTTGCTGCAACCTTGTCCTGTCCTGTCGGAATCTGCCGGTCCATCTGAGCCTACGTTTGTTTTGTTATTAAAGAAGCTCTGTTTACGTTAATTCGCTTTTGGGTCCTCATTCACGCACCGTAACATTCTCAATAGCAAGGCTATGCTCACTGAGTCTGTACATAGTCAAAGCTTTCCTTAATTTTGGGTCAGTCACAGTGGTCAGGTATTCTGCCGCTGTGTACTCTCTGTGTAGGGCCAAATAGCATTCTAGTTTGCTCTGTTTTTTTGTTAATTCTTTCCAATGTGTCAAGTAATTATCTTTTTGTTTTCTCATGATTTGGTTGGGTCTAATTGTGCTGCTGTCCTGGGGCTCTGTAGGGTGTGTTTGTGTTTGTGAACAGAGCCCCAGGACCAGCTTGCTTAGGGGACTCTTCTCCAGGTTCATCTCTCTGTAGGTGATGGCTTTGTTGTGGAAGGTTTGGGAATCGCTTCCTTTTAGATGGTTATAGAATTTAACGGCTCTTTTCTGGATTTTGATAATTAGTGGGTATCGGCCTAATTCTGCTCTGCATGCATTATTTGGAGTTCTACGTTGTACCCGGAGGATATTTTTGCAGAATTCTGCGTGCAGAGTCTCAATTTGGTGTTTGTCCCATTTTGTGAAGTCTTGGTTGGTGAGCGGACCCCAGACCTCACAACCATAAAGGGCAATGGGCTCTATGACTGATTCAAGTATTTTTAGCCAAATCCTAATTGGTATGTTGAAATTTATGTTCCTTTTGATGGCATAGAATGCCCTTCTTGCCTTGTCTCTCAGATCGTTCACAGCTTTGTGGAAGTTACCTGTGGCGCTGATGTTTAGGCCAAGGTATGTATAGTTTTTTGTGTGCTCTAGGGCAACAGTGTCTAGATGGAATTTGTATTTGTGGTCCTGGTGACTGGACCTTTTTTGGAACACCATTATTTTGGTCTTACTGAGATTTACTGTCAGGGCCCAGGTCTGACAGAATCTGTGCATAAGATCTAGGTGCTGCTGTAGGCCCTCCTTGGTTGGTGACAGAAGCACCAGATCATCAGCAAACAGCAGACATTTGACTTCGGATTCTAGTAGGGTGAGGCCGGGTGCAGCAGACTTTTCTAGTGCCCGCGCCAATTCGTTGATATGTATGTTGAAGAGGGTGGGGCTTAAGCTGCATCCCTGTCTAACCCCACGACCCTGTGTGAAGAAATTTGTCTTGAAATTTGTCTTGTTGTTTGTGTACATGGATTTTATAATGTCGTATGTTTTACCCCCAACACCACGTTCCATCAGTTTGTATAGCAGACCCTCATGCCAAATTGAGTCGAAGGCTTTTTTGAAATCAACAAAGCATGAGAAGACTTTGCCTTTGTTTTGGTTTGTTTGGTGGTCAATTAAGGTGTGCAGGGTGAATACATGGTCTGTTGTACGGTAATTTGGTAAAAAGCCAATTTGACATTTGCTCAGTACATTGTTTTCATTGAGGAAGTGTACGAGTCTGCTGTTAATGATAATGCAGAGGATAATGCAGAGGAAGATGCCAGAGCTAAGGATGACGTTAAAGAGTTTTAGTATAGCCAATTGGAATTTGTTGTCTGTATATTTGATTATTTCATTGAGGATACCATCAACACCACAGGCCTTTTTGGGTTGGAGGGTTTTTATTTTGTCCTGTAACTCATTCAATGTAATTGGAGAATCCAGTGGGTTCTGGTGGTCTTTAATAGTTGATTCTAAGATCTGTATTTGATCATGTATTTGTTTTTGCTCTTTATTCTCTCTCTCTCTCTCTCTCTGTCTCTCTCTCTGTCTCTCTCTCTCTGTCTCTCTCTCTGTGTCTCTCTCTCTGTCTCTCTCTCTGTCTCTCTCTCTCTGTCTCTCTCTCTGTGTCTCTCTGTCTCTCTCTCTGTCTCTCTCTCTGTCTCTCTCTCTGTCTCTCTCTCTGTGTCTCTCTCTCTGTCTCTCTCTCTGTGTCTCTCTCTCTGTCGCTCTCTCTGTCTCTCTCTCTCTGTCTCTCTCTCTGTGTCTCTCTGTCTCTCTCTCTGTCTCTCTCTCTGTCTCTCTCTCTGTGTCTCTCAAATTCAAATTCAAATTCAAGCTGCTTTATTGGCATGAAAAACATTGTGTCAATATTGCCAAAGCAACAATGTATACAATATACATTGTAACAAAATTATAAATGATAGCAAATAATAATATAAAATGGTAGTAAATAATAATACAAAATTAAATACAAAAATAATAACAATAAAATGGTAACAGTCTACAGTAACATTAATAATTATAGTAATAACAATAATCAGTAATAATAAGTAAGTTACTGTTTACTATGCAGATGTTATTATTCAGTGTCCCTCAGGCTATGGCAGGAAAATACATATGTGGCTGCAAGAGGAGCCATTGCTCCTTCGCCCATGAGTATTCTTAGTTTTTCCTCTGGGTTCAATTTGTAAAAATGTGGAATATATGTAGTCATTTCTGTGAATAATGAATCTCTTTGTGAGGAATATTTATCACAGTAAAGGAGAAAGTGCATCTCTGTCTCTACCTCCCCTGTCATGCAGTGACCACATACACGCTCCTCTTTGGGTAGCCATGTCTTTTTATGTCTGCCGGTTTCTATTGCCAATCGGTGGTCACTCAGCCTGTACTTGGTAAGGATCTGTCTCTGCTTCGTATCTCTGACAGAGTAGAGATAATCAGCCAATTCATATTCTCTGTTTAGGGTCAGATAGCAATTTAGTCGGCTTTGGGATTTTGTTTCGTTTTTCCAGTATTGTAAGTATGATTCCTTTGATTGGTTCATGATTTTGTTTATTGGAATTCTTTCTTTTGAAGCAGTGCTGGTGTCAGCTTGATTGGTGAGGTCCAACACCAGCTGACTGAGAGGGCTCGTTTCTGGGCTCAGCTCTTGGGCTTGAAGTGCTTTAAATTGCAGACTCGAATTTGGACTTGAATTTAGATGTAGCCAAAATTTTAATGATCTTTTCTGTATTTTCATTATTACTGGAAAACGGCCCAATTCTGCCCTACATGCATTAGTTGGTGTATTTCTCTGGACTTGTAGAATTTTCCGACAGAATTCTGCATGTAGGGTTTCAATTGGATGTTTGTCCCACATTTTAAAATCCAGTTTATTGAGTGGCCCCCAAACCTCACTTCCATAAAGTGCTATTGGTAGGATTACACTGTCAAATATTTTAGTCCAAATTCTAATTGGGATGTTGATTTTGAATAATTTCATTTTTATTGCATCTCTCTCTCTGTCTCTCTCTTTGTCTCTCTCTCTGTGTATCTCTCTCTGTCTCTCTCTCTGTCTCTCTCTCTCTGTCTCTCTCTCTGTCTCTCTCTCTGTCTCTCTCTCTGTCTCTCTCTCTGTGTCTCTCTGTCTCTCTCTCTGTCTCTCTCTCTGTCTCTCTCTCTGTGTCTCTCTCTCTGTCTCTCTCTCTGTCTGTGTCTCTCTCTCTGTCTCTCTCTCTGTCTCTCTCTCTCTGTGTCTCTCTCTCTCTCTCTCTCTCTCTCTCTGTCTCTCTCTCTGTGTATCTCTCTCTGTCTCTCTCTCTGTCTCTCTCTCTCTGTCTCTCTCTCTGTCTCTCTCTCTGTCTCTCTCTCTGTCTCTCTCTCTGTGTCTCTCTGTCTCTCTCTCTGTCTCTCTCTCTGTCTCTCTCTCTGTGTCTCTCTCTCTGTCTCTCTCTCTGTCTGTCTCTCTCTCTGTCTCTCTCTCTCTGTGTCTCTCTCTCTCTCTCTCTCTCTCTCTGTCTCTCTCTCTG
>NW_023494235.1:15000-50217 GCF_013265735.2 Oncorhynchus mykiss
GTTAGGAAGTGCAGCTCAGTTTCACCTCATTGTGTGGGCAGTGTGTACAGGTCTGCCTACAGCGTACCTTTCTCTCCCTCTCTTCTTTTCACTCTCTTTCTCTCTCTCTTCCTTTCTCCCTTCTTTTCACTCTCTTTCTCTCTTTCTCTCCCTCTCTTCCTTTCTCCCTTCCTTTCACTCTCTTTCTCTCGTTCTCTCCCTCTCTTCCTTTCACTCTCTTTCTCTCCCTCTCTTCCTTTCACCCTTCTTTTCACTCTCTTTCTCTCCCTCTCTTCCTTTCTCCCTTCTTTTCACTCTCTTTCTCTCCCTCTCTTCCTTTCTCCCTTCTTTTCACTCTCTTTCTCTCCCTCTCTTCCTTTCTCCCTTCTTTTCACTCTCTTTCTCTCCATCTCTTCCTTTCCCCCTTCTTTTCACTCTCTTTCTCTTTCTCTCTTCCTTTCTCCCTTCTTTTCACTCTCTTTCTCTCTCTCTCTTCCTTTCTCCCTTCTTTTCACTCTCTTTCTCTCCCTCTCTTCCTTTCTCCCTTCTCTTCACTCTCTTTCTCTCCCTCTCTTCATTTCTCCCTTCTTTTCACTCTCTTTCTCTCCCTCTCTTCCTTCTCCCTTCTTTTCACTCTCTTTCTCTCACTCTTGTTTTCTCTCTCTCTCTTGCCTGCTCTAGTCTTAACAAAGCTCTCCCTCCCTCCCTCCCTCCCTCCCTCCCTCCCTCCCTCCCTCCCGACTGAGCTGCTCTCCATCCCATCACAACATCCATCTATTAGGATTGTCTGTTTCTGCAGTCAGAGCAGATATGAGAGGAAGAGATGAAGGCGATGATACTGGTGATTGGAGCTCATTGTCTGGCTGCCAGTGGAGGTGTGCGTGACTCTTATCATATGTCAGAGAGCGAATGTGTGTGTCAGTAATGATATGCATGCTCTGGGCTCTGGTTTGATCAGAACTGTCTGAGGTGTTGTCTGCACACCTTTGTCTGAGGAGAAGAGAGGAGGGAGGGAGATAGAGAGGGGGGAGACTGCTCTTTTCTCTGACAGTGGCACAGTGGGAGGCAGCTCTGATCATGCTTTGTTAGAGGTGTGTGTGAGCACGAACATTGTTAGAAACATCTCACATTGTTAAAAACGTAGTGAGCCTAATGCAGGTGCTGTCTGACCAGCCATACACACACACACTGTCTGTCTCTGTGCTGAACAAAGTCTGAGAGGAGTGACTCTCCCCGCTCTCTACACAGACGTCAGCTGAAACAAAGTCTGAGAGGAGTGACTCTCCCTGCTCTCTACACAGACATCAGCAGGAACAAAGTCTGAGAGGAGTGACTCTCCTCGCTCTCTACATAGACGTCAGCTGAAACAAAGTCTGAGAGGAGTGACTCTCCTCGCTCTCTAGACAGACGTCAGCTGAAACAAAGTCTGAGAGGAGTGACTCTCCTCGCTCTCTACACAGACGTCAGCTGAAACAAAGTCTGAGAGGAGTGACTCTCCTCGCTCTCTACACAGACGTCAGCTGAAACAAAGTCTGAGAGGAGTGACTCTCCCCGCTCTCTACACAGATGTCAGCTGAAACAAAGTCTGTGAGGAGTGACTCTCCTCGCTCTCTACACAGACGTCAGCAGCAACAAAGTCTGAGAGGAGTGACTCTCCTCGCTCTCTACACAGACGTCAGCTGAAACAAAGTCTGAGAGGAGTGACTCTCCTCGCTCTCTACACAGACGTCAGCTGAAACAAAGTCTGAGAGGAGTGACTCTCCCCGCTCTCTACACAGACGTCAGCTGAAACAAAGTCTGAGAGGAGTGACTCTCCTCGCTCTCTACACAGATGTCAGCAGGAACAAAGTCTGAGAGGAGTGACTCTCCCCGCTCTCTACACAGACGTCAGCTGAAACAAAGTCTGAGAGGAGTGACTCTCCTCGCTCTCTACACAGACGTCAGCTGAAACAAAGTCTGAGAGGAGTGACTCTCCTCGCTCTCTACACAGACGTCAGCTGAAACAAAGTCTGAGAGGAGTGACTCTCCTCGCTCTCTACACAGACGTCAGCTGAAACAAAGTCTGAGAGGAGTGACTCTCCTCGCTCTCTACACAGACGTCAGCTGAAACAAAGTCTGAGAGGAGTGACTCTCCTCGCTCTCTACACAGACGTCAGCTGAAACAAAGTCTGAGAGGAGTGACTCTCCTCGCTCTCTACACAGACGTCAGCTGAAACAAAGTCTGAGAGGAGTGACTCTCCCCGCTCTCTACACAGACGTCAGCTGAAACAAAGTCTGAGAGGAGTGACTCTCCTCGCTCTCTACACAGACGTCAGCAGGAACAAAGTCTGAGAGGAGTGACTCTCCCCCGCTCTCTACACAGACGTCAGCTGAAACAAAGTCTGAGAGGAGTGACTCTCCTCGCTCTCTACACAGACGTCAGCTGAAACAAAGTCTGAGAGGAGTGACTCTCCTCGCTCTCTACACAGACGTCAGCTGAAACAAAGTCTGAGAGGAGTGACTCTCCTCGCTCTCTACACAGACGTCAGCAGGAACAAAGTCTGAGAGGAGTGACTCTCCCCGCTCTCTACACAGACGTCAGCAGGAACAAAGTCTGAGAGGAGTGACTCTCCTCGCTCTCTACACAGACGTCAGCTGAAACAAAGTCTGAGAGGAGTGACTCTCCCCCGCTCTCTACACAGAAGTCAGCTGAAACAAAGTCTGAGAGGAGTGACTCTCCCCGCTCTCTACACAGACGTCAGCAGGAACAAAGTCTGAGAGGAGTGACTCTCCTCGCTCTCTACACAGACGTCAGCAGGAATAAAGTCTGAGAGGAGTGACTCTCCTCGCTCTCTACACAGACGTCAGCAGGAACAAAGTCTGAGAGGAGTGACTCTCCTCACTCTCCACACAGACGTCAGCTGAAACAAAGTCTGAGAGGAGTGACTCTCCTCGCTCTCTACACAGACGTCAGCAGGAACAAAGTCTGAGAGGAGTGACTCTCCTCACTCTCCACACAGACGTCAGCTGAAACAAAGTCTGAGAGGAGTGACTCTCCTCGCTCTCTACACAGACGTCAGCAGGAACAGTCTGAGAGGAGTGACTCTCCTCGCTCTCTACACAGACGTCAGCAGGAACAAATGTAAAGAGGAAAAGCATGGGCGTCGAAGCGTCAGTCTTTCCCGGTTCTTTTCCGTACGTACGCCCACACTCAGTCACACAAACACACGCAGAAGCGTAATCAGTGGTGTAAAGTGCTTAAGTTGTACTTCAACGTATTTTTCCTTAAGTCGTTTTTTGGGGTATCTTTACTATTGTAAAGTAAATACTGTGTTTGTAAATTATGTCTGGGTGTTGGAGTGTGCCCATCTGTTGATAAATAAAACAATTTAAACAGAAAATCTTGCCTTTTGGTTCTCTTAATATCAGGAATTTGATACATAGCTTTTACTTTGTACTTTTGACAACTGAGTACTTTTTCCACCACTGAGCATAAGTTGGTTTTAGTTACACAGTCATGGCTCAATGCAATCAAACCCGCAGTGCATCGTTCTCAGAGAGCTTCCAGTAGTTCTGTTTGTATGGGTGCAAGTTTGTGTGTCATGCAAACATGCAGCCATTTCCAGTATCTGAGCAGCAGTACTCCCACACAGGCATAGCCCTAACTACACATACTGCAAATCAATACCACACATACACAAACACACACACCGACGCAATTGATCTTCCCCGTCTCACCCACCTAGGCAATTATCTCCCTAATTATTCAGAATCCATTTTAAGTTCTGTACCAGCCATCAGCCAAGATACCAGATGGGTGGAGTGGCTGTTTAGGTGTGTTTAAGCACACACACATTCAGTCTGATCTACACATCATGACATGTAGATCTGGCTGAGAAAGCAAATTTCACACAGTAACTTCTAGGTACTTTATATGACAGGCTGACCGAGTAGCCAAGCAGCAGGGTGTTTGTGTGTAAGAGACACAATTCTACCACACACACACCCTGCTGCTTGGCCACTCTGTCAGCCTGTCATATTTAAAGAGCCATTAAAGGTGCTCCCAAGACCCTGGCTCATATTAATGATGTCACTGTGCACTGCGGCTCATATTAATGATGTAAAAGCAACCATGAATTAATCTCTGTGTGTGTGTGTGTGTGTGTGTGTGTGTGTGTGTGCGCGCCCGTGCGTGGAGGCGAGGGGGGCAGGGATACATCTGTAACATGGCACGGCCTTGATGCACAGTTCTGTATGAATGGATGGAGGGATCGGGGAAGATGGGAAGAACGGGAGGAGGAGAGGTGTGTCTCTGTCATCTTTGTCTCCAGTGTTTTTCCTCTCACGCTACACTGTGCCATGAGTTCTCACAGTGCAGTATACAGAGACAGGATTAGGCCCCGAACATTGTTCCAACCGGGACTACAGCTGGCAGAGGGAGGGAGGGGTGAGGACAGAGGGGTCTCCACACAGAACTCTGTTCACTACTGCACCTTGCACCAACATTTATATAAATAACATCAAATCAAATCAAATCTATATTTGTGTAGTGCAACTGATCAAGTTCTTTGTGATCGAACGCTAAGCAAAGGTATGAGGAGTAGGGCAATATCGTTCCTTTATGATGTTTAATGTCAGAAACGACACTGTTCTGAGGAGAGGGAGAGGAGAGAGGGAGAAGAAGAGAGGTCAGGTTACCATGTGGCCGGAGAGGAAGGGGGTCTGTGTGTTGCATTGCTGACTCCAGTGTTACGCCTCTTCAAGGCTGCAGTGTGTTTATTAGTGTGAGCTAACAGTATTTAGAATGATTTTATACCCTGACCAATGAGGACAAGGTTAGAGAGGGGCTTTTTGAAAATGGTTTAAAAGCTGGACTTCTCTCTCTTCCTCTCCTACTCTCTCATTAACTCTCTTATACTCTCTCATTAACTCTCTCATTAACTCCCTCATTAACTCTCTCCTACTCTCTGATTACCTCTCTCATTAACTCTCATTAACTCTCTCCTACTCTTTCATTAACTCTCTCCTACGCTCTCATTAACTCTCTCATGAATTATCTTCCTCAATAACTCTCTCATTAACTCTCTCATTAACTCTCTCATTAACTCTCTCATACTCTCTCATTAACTCTCTCATTAACTTTCTCTTTAACTCTCTCATTAACTCTCTCCTACTCTCTCATTAACTCCCTCATTAACTCTCTCATTAACTCTCTCCTACTCTCTCATTAACTCTCTCATTAACTCTCTCATTAACTCTCTCCTACTCGCTCATTACCTCTCTCATTAATTCTCATTAACTCTCTCATTAACTCTCTCCTACTCTTTCATTAACTCTCTCCTACGCTCTCATTAACTCTCTCATTAACTTCCTCATTAACTCTCTCATTAACTCTCTCATTAACTCTCTCCTACTCTCTCATTTTTTAAATTTTTTTATTTATTTTATTTTTATTTCACCTTTATTTAACCAGGTAGGCTAGTTGAGAACAAGTTCTCATTTGCAACTGCGACCTGGCCAAGATAAGGCATAGCAGTGTGAACAGACAACACAGAGTTACACATGGAGTAAACAATTAACAAGTCAATAACACAGTAGAAAAAAGGGGAGTCTATATATACATTGTGTGCAAAAGGCATGAGAAGGTAGGCAAATAATTACAATTATGCAGATTAACACTGGAGTGATAAATGATCAGATGGTTATGTAAAGGTAGAGATAGAGATATTGGTGTGCAAAAGAGCAGAAAAATAAATAAATAAAAACAGTATGGGGATGAGGTAGGTGAAAATGGGTGGGCTATTTACCAATAGACTATGTACAGCTGCAGCGATCGGTTAGCTGCTCAGATAGCAGATGTTTGAAGTTGGTGAGGGAGATAAAAGTCTCCAACTTCAGCGATTTTTGCAATTCGTTCCAATCACAGGCAGCAGAGAAACTGGAACGAAAGGCGGCCAAATGAGGTGTTGGCTTTAGGGATGATCAGTGAGATACACCTGCTGGAGCGCGTGCTACGGATGGGTGTTGCCATCGTAACCAGTGAACTGAGATAAGGCGGAGCTTTACCTAGCATGGACTTGTAGATGACCTGGAGCCAGTGGGTCTGGCGACGAATATGTAGCGAGGGCCAGCCGACTAGAGCATACAAGTCGCAGTGGTGGGTGGTATAAGGTGCTTTAGTGACAAAACGGATGGCACTGTGATAAACTGCATCCAGTTTGCTGAGTAGAGTGTTGGAAGCAATTTTGTAGATGACATCGCCGAAGTCGAGGATCGGTAGGATAGTCAGTTTTACTAGGGTAAGTTTGGCGGCGTGAGTGAAGGAGGCTTTGTTGCGGAATAGAAAGCCGACTCTTGATTTGATTTTCGATTGGAGATGTTTGATATGGGTCTGGAAGGAGAGTTTAGAGTCTAGCCAGACACCTAGGTACTTATAGATGTCCACATATTCAAGGTCGGAACCATCCAGGGTGGTGATGCTGGTCAGGCGTGCGGGTGCAGGCAGCGAACGGTTGAAAAGCATGCATTTGGTTTTACTAGCGTTTAAGAGCAGTTGGAGGCCACGGAAGGAGTGCTGTATGGCATTGAAGCTCGTTTGGAGGTTAGATAGCACAGTGTCCAAGGACGGGCCGGAAGTATATAGAATGGTGTCGTCTGCGTAGAGGTGGATCAGGGAATCGCCCGCAGCATGAGAAACATCATTGATATATACAGAGAAAAGAGTCGGCCCGAGAATTGAACCCTGTGGCACCCCCATAGAGACTGCCAGAGGACCGGACAGCATGCCCTCCGATTTGACACACTGAACTCTGTCTGCAAAGTAATTGGTGAACCAGGCAAGGCAGTCATCCGAAAAAACCGAGGCTACTGAGTCTGCCGATAAGAATACGGTGATTGACAGAGTCGAAAGCCTTGGCAAGGTCTATGAAGACGGCTGCACAGTACTGTCTTTTATCGATGGCGGTTATGATACCGTTTAGTACCTTGAGCGTGGCTGAGGTACACCCGTGACCGGCTGGGAAACCAGATTGCACAGCGGAGAAGGTACGGTGGGATTCAAGATGGTCAGTGATCTGTTTGTTGACTTGGCTTTCGAAGACCTTAGATAGGCAGGGCAGGATGGATATTGGTCTGTAACAGTTTGGGTCCAGGGTGTCGCCCCCTTTGAAGAGGGGGATGACTGCGGCAGCTTTCCAATCCTTGGGGATCTCAGACGATATGAAAGAGAGGTTGAACAGGCTGGTAATAGGGGTTGCGACAATGGCGGCGGATAGTTTCAGGAATAGAGGGTCCAGATTGTCAAGCCCAGCTGATTTGTACGGGTCCAGGTTTTGCAGCTCTTTCAGAACATCTGCTATCTGGATTTGGGTAAAGGAGAACCTGGAGAGGCTTGGGCGAGTAGCTGCGGGGGGGGGGAGCTGTTGGACGAGGTTGGAGTAGCCAGGCGGAAGGCATGGCCAGCCGTTGAGAAATGCTTGTTGAAGTTTTCGATAATCATGGATTTATCGGTGGTGACCGTGTTACCTAGCCTCAGTGCAGTGGGCAGCTGGGAGGAGGTGCTCTTGTTCTCCATGGACTTCACAGTGTCCCAGAACTTTTGGAGTTGGAGCTACAGGATGCGAACTTCTGCCTGAAGAAGTTGGCTTTAGCTTTCCTGACTGACTGTGTGTATTGGTTCCTGACTTCCCTGAACAGTTGCATATCGCGGGGACTGTTCGATGTTAGTGCAGTCCGCCACAGGATGTTTTTGTGCTGGTCGAGGGCAGTCAGGTCTGGAGTGAACCAGGGGCTATATCTGTTCTTAGTTCTGCATTTTTTGAACGGAGCATGCTTATCTAAATGGTGAGGAAGTTACTTTTAAAGAAAGACCAGGCATCCTCAACTGACGGGATGAGGTCAATGTCCTTCCAGGATACCCGGGCCAGGTCGATTAGAAAGGCCTGCTCACAGAAGTGTTTTAGGGAGCGTTTGACAGTGATGAGGGGTGGTCGTTTGACTGCGGCTCCATAGCGGATACAGGCAATGAGGCAGTGATCGCTGAGATCCTGGTTGAAGACAGCGGAGGTGTATTTGGAGGGCCAGTTGGTCAGGATGACGTCAATGAGGGTGCCCTTGTTTACAGAGTTAGGGTTGTACCTGGTGGGTTCCTTGATGATTTGAGTGAGATTGAGGGCATCTAGCTTAGATTGTAGGACTGCCGGGGTGTTAAGCATATCCCAGTTTAGGTCACCTAACAGAACAAACTCTGAAGCTAGATGGGGGGCGATCAATTCACAAATGGTGTCCAGGGCACAGCTGGGAGCTGAGGGGGGTCGGTAGCAGGCGGCAACAGTGAGAGACTTATTTCTGGAGAGAGTAATTTTCAAAATTAGTAGTTCGAACTGTTTGGGTATGGACCTGGAAAGTATGACATTACTTTGCAGGCTATCTCTGCAGTAGACTGCAACTCCTCCTCCTTTGGCAGTTCTATCTTGACGGAAGATGTTATAGTTGGGTATGGAAATCTCAGAATTTTTGGTGGCCTTCCTGAGCCAGGATTCAGACACGGCAAGGACATCAGGGTTAGCAGAGTGTGCTAGAGCAGTGAGTAAGACAAACTTAGGGAGGAGGCTTCTGATGTTGACATGCATGAAACCAAGGCTTTTTCGATCACAGAAGTCAACAAATGAGGGTGCCTGGGGACATGCAGGGCCTGGGTTTACCTCCACATCACCCGCGGAACAGAGAAGGAGTAGTATGAGGGTGCGGCTGAAGGCTATCAAAACTGGTCGCCTAGGGCGTTGGGGACAGAGAATAAGAGGAGCAGGTTTCTGGGCATGGTAGAATATATTCAGGGCATAATGCGCAAACAGGGGTATGGTGGGGAGCGGGTACAGCGGAGGTAAGCCCAGGCACTGGGTGATGATGAGAGAGGTTGTATCTCTGGACATGCTGGTTGTAATGGGTGAGGTCACCGCATGTGTGGGGGGTGGGACAAAGGAGGTAACAGGGGTATAAAGAGTGGAACTAGGGGCTCCATTGTAAACTAAAACAATGATAACTAACCTGCACAACAGTATACAAGGCATATTGACATTTGAGAAAGACATACAGCGAGGCATACAGTAATCACAGGTGTTGAATTGGGAGAGCTAGCTAAAACAGTAGGTGAGACAACAGCTAATCAGCTAGCACAACAACAGCAGGTAGAATGGCGATTGATTAGGCAGAGAGGGTCGGGTTAACTACACACAGAGCCTAAGTGCGGCTGGGGCCGACAGATAAAACATAAACAAGCAGAATGGATTACCGTGATTAATGGACAGTCCAGCATGCATCAGCTATGTAGCCAAGTGATCAGTGTCCAAGGGGCAGCGGTGGATGGGGCAGGGAAGCTGGACTGGCGAGTGTTATCCAGGTTAGAAAACTAACAATGACCAAATAGCTTGTAGCCAGTTAGCTGGTTAGCTTCTGGAGGTTCTTGAGTGTGTTCTAAAAATGTAAAGATAATAGCGGTTCCGTATCACATTGGGTGAGGCAGGTTACCGGAAGGTATAAACAAATTAAAAATCGAAAAGGGATAGAAAGTAAATATGGGTTCAGTGAGTGTTTGGGACGCGGCGATTCAGACGGTTAGCAGGCCTGTGCTAACAAGCTAACAGTTAGTAGACGGTGCTAAACACGGTAGCAGTTAGCGGACCGGGCTAAACAAGCTAGCAGTTAGCAGGCCGAATTTGCAAGCAAGGAGATAGCAAGGGCTAGAGAGTTAGCCTTTGGGGACGTCGCGATGGGGGTATCTGTTTATTCCTCTTCATGCAGTGACATCGATGGACCGGTCGTGGGTCTGGATATTGTAGCCCAGGAGCTCAAAATGTTCAGTTTGCGATGGGAATCCGGGGATGAAAAATAAAATAAAATAATAAATAGGTCCGTTATGCTCTGGTTAGAGTCGCGTTGTTCGAACTGGCGAGAGCTTTCCGAGCTAAAGGTTAGCTGATGACCGGTTAGCTGAAGACCGCTAGCAATGTTTTGCTGAAGCTGGTAGTTCGTTGGCTAGCTTCAGTTGAGGGGTTCCAAGGTCCGAAGTAAATATAAATACTTCAGGAAAAATAGCTACGTTGGGTGAGGCGGGTTGCAGGAGAGTATTTAGAAGAAGTTGAGGTTCAGCAAAAAGTTTTAAAGATATGTGAAGAAAAAAAAAACGAAAACAAACGATATATACAAGGGACACAACATGACAATACGTCCTACTGCTACTGCTACGTCCTACTGCTACGCCATCATGAACTCTCTCATTAACCCCCTCATTAACTCTCTCATTAACTCTCTCCTACTCTCTCATTAACTCTCTCCTACTCTCTCATTAACTCTCTCGTTAACTCTCTCATACTCCCTCATTAACTCTCTCATTAACTCTCTCCTACTCTCTCATTAACTTTCTCATTAACTCTCTCATTAACTCTCTCCTACTCTCTCATTAACTCCCTCATTAACTCTCTCCTACTCTCTCATTAACTCTCTCATTAACGCCCTCATTAACTCTCTCATTAACTCTCTCATTAACTCACTCATTAACTATCGCATTAACTCTTTCCTACTCTCTCATTAACTCTCTCCTACTCTCTCATGAACTCTCTACTACTCTCTCATTAACTCCCTCCTACTCTCCTTCATTCTCTCTCATTAACTCTCTCCTACTCTCTCATTAACTCCCTCCTTCTCTCCCTCATTAACTCTCTCATTAACTCTCCTACTCGCTCATTAACTTTCTCATTAACTCTCTCATTAACTCTCTCCTACTCTCTCATTAACTCCCTCACTAACTCTCTCCTACTCTCTCATTAACTCTCTCATTAACGCCCTCATTAACTCTCTCATTAACTATCTAATTAACTCCGTCATTAACTATCACATTAACTCTTTCCTACTCTCTCATAAACTCTCTCCTACTCTCTCATGAACTCTCTACTACTCTCTCATTAACTCCCTCCTACTCTCCTTCATTCTCTCTCTCATTAACTCTCTCCTACTCTCTCATTAACTCCCTCCTTCTCTCCCTCATTCTCTCTCTCATTAACTCTCTCCTACGCTCTCATTAACACTCTCCTACTCTCTCATTAACGCCCTTATTCTCTCTCGCATTAAATCTCTACTACTCTCTCATTAACTCTCTCCTACTCTCTCATTAACTCTCTCATTAACTCTCTCCTACTCTCTCCTACTCTCTCATTAACTCTCTCTTACTCTCTCATTAACTCCCTCATTCTCTCTCTCATTCTCTCTTTCATTAACTCTCTCCTACTCTCTCATTAACTCTCTCATTCTCTCTCTCATTAACTCTCTCATGAACTCTCTCCTACTCTCTCATTAACTCTCTCATTCTCTCTCTCATTAACTCTCTCATGAACTCCACTCCTACTCTCTCATTAACTCTCTTATTCTCTGTCATTAACTCTCTCCTATTCTCTCATTAACTCTCTCCTACTCTCTCATTAACTCTTGACTACTCTCTCATTAACTCTCTCATTAACTCTCTCCTACTTTCTCATTACCTCTCGCATTAACTCCTTCATTAACTCTCTCAATAACTCTCTCCTACTCTCTCATTAAATATCTCATTAACTCTCTCCTAATCTCTCATTAACTCTCTCCTACGCTCTCATTAACTCTCTCATTAACTCCCTCATTAACTCTCTCATTAACTCTCTCATTAACTCTCTCCTACTCTCTCATTTACTCTCTCATTAACTCTCTCATTAACCCCCTCATTAACTCTCTCATTAACTCCCTCCTACTCTCTCATTAACTCTCTCATTAACTCTCTCATTAACTCTCTCCTACTCTCTCATTAACTCGCTAATTAATTCTCTCAATAACTCTCTCCTACTCTCTCATTAACTCTCTCAATAACTCTCTTATTAACTCTCCTACTCTCTCATTAACTATCTCCTACTCTCTCATTAACTCCCTCCTACTCTCCCTCATTCTCTCTCTCATTAACTCTCTCCTACTCTCTCATTAACTCCCTCCTTCTCTCCCTCATTCTCTCTCTCATTAACTCTCTCCTACTCTCTCATTAACACACTCCTACTCTCCTTCATTCTCTCTCATTAACTCTCTCCTACTCTCTCATTAACTCCCTCCTTCTCTCCCTCATTCTCTCTCTCATTAACTCTCTCCTACGCTCTCATTAACACTCTCCTACTCTCTCATTAACGCCCTTATTCTCTCTCTCATTAAATCTCTACTACTCTCTCATTAACTCTCTCCTACTCTCTCATTAACTCTCTCATTAACTCTCTCCTACTCTCTCCTACTCTCTCATTAACTCTCTCATACTCTCTCATTAACTCCCTCATTCTCTCTCTCATTCTCTCTTTCATTAACTCTCTCCTACTCTCTCATTAACTCTCTCATTCTCTCTCTCATTAACTCTCTCATGAACTCTCTCCTACTCTCTCATTAACTCTCTCATTCTCTCTCTCATTAACTCTCTCATGAACTCTCTCCTACTCTCTCATTAACTCTCTTATTCTCTGTCATTAACTCTCTCCTATTCTCTCATTAACTCTCTCCTACTCTCTCATTAACTCTTGACTACTCTCTCATTAACTCTCTCATTAACTCTCTCCTACTTTCTCATTACCTCTCGCATTAACTCCTTCATTAACTCTCTCAATAACTCTCTCCTACTCTCTCATTAACTCTCTCCTACGCTCTCATTAACTCTCTCATTAACTCTCTCCTACTCTCTCATTTACTCTCTCATTAACTCTCTCATTAACCCCCTCATTAACTCTCTCATTAACTCTCTCCTACTCTCTCATTAACTCTCTCATTAACTCTCTCATTAACTCTCTCCTACTCCCTCATTAACTCGCTAATTAATTCTCTCAATAACTCTCTCCTACTCTCTCATTAACTCTCTCAATAACTCTCTCATTAACTCTCCTACTCTCTCATTAACTCTCTCCTACTCTCTCATTAACTCCCTCCTACTCTCCCTCATTCTCTCTCTCATTAACTCTCTCCTACTCTCTCATTAACTCCCTCCTTCTCTCCCTCATTATCTCTCTCATTAACTCTCTCCTACTCTCTCATTAACACACTCCTACTCTCTCATTAACACCCTTATTCTCTCTCTCATTAACTCTCTCCTACTCTCTCATTAACACACTCCTGCTCTCTCATTAACGCCCTTATTCTCTCTCTCATTAACTCTCTCCTACTCTCTCATTAACTCTCTCCTACTCTCCCTCATTCTCTCTCTCATTAACTCCCTCATTCTCTCCCTCATTCTCTCTCATTAACTTTTTCATTCTCTCTCTCCTACTCTCTCATTAAGTCTCTCATTCTCTCTCTCATTAACTCTCTCCTACTCTCTCATTAACTCCCTCATTCTCTCTCTCATTAACTCTCTCATTAACTCTCTCATACTCTCTCATTAACTCTCTCCTACTCCCTCATTAACTCTCTCATTAACTCTCTCCTACTCCCTCATTAACTCTCTCATTAACTCTCCTACTCTCTCATTAACTTTCTCATTAACTCTCTCATTAACTCTCTCCTACTCTCTCATTAACTCCCTCACTAAATTCAAATTCAAATTCAAATTCAAGCTGCTTTATTGGCATGAAAAACATTGTGTCAATATTGCCAAAGCAACAATGTATACAATATACATTGTAACAAAATTATAAATGATAGCAAATAATAATATAAAATGGTAGTAAATAATAATACAAAATTAAATACAAAAATAATAACAATAAAATGGTAACAGTCTACAGTAAACATTAATAATTATAGTAATAACAATAATAGTAATAATAAGTAAGTTACTGTTTACTATGCAGATGTTATTATTCAGTGTCCCTCAGGCTATGGCAGGAAAATACATATTTGGCTGCAAGAGGAGCCATTGCTCCTTCGCCCATGACTATTCTTAGTTTTTCCTCTGGGTTCAATTTGTAAAAATGTGGAATATATGTAGTCATTTCTGTGAATAATGAATCTCTTTGTGAGGAATATTTATCACAGTAAAGGAGAAAGTGCATCTCTGTCTCTACCTCCCCTGTCATGCAGTGACCACATACACGCTCCTCTTTGGGTAGCCATGTCTTTTTATGTCTGCCGGTTTCTATTGCCAATCGGTGGTCACTCAGCCTGTACTTGGTAAGGATCTGTCTCTAACTCTCTCCTACTCTCTCATTAACTCTCTCATTCTCTCTCTCATTAACTCTCTCATGAACTCTCTCCAACTCTCTCATTAAATCTCTTATTCTCTGTCATTAACTCTCTCCTATTCTCTCATTAACTCTCTCCTACTCTCTCATTAACTCTTGACTACTCTCTCATTAACTCTCTCATTAACTCTCTCCTACTTTCTCATTACCTCTCGCATTAACTCCTTCATTAACTCTCTCAATAACTCTCTCCTACTCTCTCATTAAATCTCTCATTAACTCTCTCCTACTCTCTCATTAACTCTCTCCTACGCTCTCATTAACTCTCTCATTAACTCCCTCATTAACTCTCTCATTAACTCTCTCATTAACTCTCTCCTACTCTCTCATTTACTCTCTCATTAACTCTCTCATTAACCCCCTCATTAACTCTCTCATTAACTCTCTCATTAACTCTCTCCTACTCCCTCATTAACTCGCTAATTAATTCTCTCAATAACTCTCTCCTACTCTCTCATTAACTCTCTCAATAACTCTCTCATTAACTCTCTCCTACTCTCTCATTAACTCTCTCCTACTCTCTCATTAACTCCCTCCTACTCTCCCTCATTCTCTCTCTCATTAACTCTCTCCTACTCTCTCATTATCTCCCTCCTTCTCTCCCTCATTCTCTCTCTCATTAACTCTCTCCTACTCTCTCATTAACGCCCTTATTCTCTCTCTCATTAACTCTCTCCTACTCTCTCATTAACACACTCCTGCTCTCTCATTAACGCCCTTATTCTCTCTCTCATTAACACACTCCTACTCTCTCATTAACACCCTTATTCTCTCTCTCATTAACTCTCTCCTACTCTCTCATTAACACACTCCTGCTCTCTCATTAACGCCCTTATTCTCTCTCTCATTAACTCTCTCCTACTCTCTCATTAACTCTCTCCTACTCTCCCTCATTCTCTCTCTCATTAACTCCCTCATTCTCTCCCTCATTCTCTCTCATTAACTTTTTCATTCTCTCTCTCCTACTCTCTCATTAAGTCTCTCATTCTCTCTCTCATTAACTCTCTCCTACTCTCTCATTAACTCCCTCATTCTCACTCTCATTAACTCTCTCATTAACTCTCTCATACTCTCTCATTAACTCTCTCATTCTCTCTCATAAACTCTCTCCTACTCTCATTAACTCTCTCATTCTCTCTCATTAACTCTCTCATTAACTCTCTCCTACTCTCTCATTAACTCTCTCATTCTCTCTCATTAACTCTCTCATTCTGTCTCATTAACTCTCTCCTACTCTCTCATTAACTCTTGACTACTCTCTCATTAACTCTCTCATTAACTCTCTCCTACTTTCTCATTACCTCTCGCATTAACTCCTTCATTAACTCTCTCAATAACTCTCTCCTACTCTCTCATTAAATCTCTCATTAACTCTCTCCTACTCTCTCATTAACTCTCTCCTACGCTCTCATTAACTCTCTCATTAACTCCCTCATTAACTCTCTCATTAACTCTCTCATTAACTCTCTCCTACTCTCTCATTTACTCTCTCATTAACTCTCTCATTAACCCCCTCATTAACTCTCTCATTAACTCTCTCATTAACTCTCTCCTACTCCCTCATTAACTCGCTAATTAATTCTCTCAATAACTCTCTCCAACTCTCTCATTAACTCTCTCAATAACTCTCTCATTAACTCTCTCCTACTCTCTCATTAACTCTCTCCTACTCTCTCATTAACTCCCTCCTACTCTCCCTCATTCTCTCTCTCATTAACTCTCTCCTACTCTCTCATTATCTCCCTCCTTCTCTCCCTCATTCTCTCTCTCATTAACTCTCTCCTACTCTCTCATTAACGCCCTTATTCTCTCTCTCATTAACTCTCTCCTACTCTCTCATTAACACACTCCTGCTCTCTCATTAACGCCCTTATTCTCTCTCTCATTAACACACTCCTACTCTCTCATTAACGCCCTTATTCTCTCTCTCATTAACTCTCTCCTACTCTCTCATTAACACACTCCTGCTCTCTCATTAACGCCCTTATTCTCTCTCTCATTAACTCTCTCCTACTCTCTCATTAACTCTCTCCTACTCTCCCTCATTCTCTCTCTCATTAACTCCCTCATTCTCTCCCTCATTCTCTCTCATTAACTTTTTCATTCTCTCTCTCCTACTCTCTCATTAAGTCTCTCATTCTCTCTCTCATTAACTCTCTCCTACTCTCTCATTAACTCCCTCATTCTCACTCTCATTAACTCTCTCATTAACTCTCTCATTAACTCTCTCATACTCTCTCATTAACTCTCTCATTCTCTCTCATAAACTCTCTCCTACTCTCATTAACTCTCTCATTCTCTCTCATTAACTCTCTCATTAACTCTCTCCTACTCTCTCATTAACTCTCTCATTCTCTCTCATTAACTCTCTCATTCTGTCTCATTAACTCTCTCCTACTCTCTCATTAACTCTCTCATTCTCTCTTTCCTACTCTCTCATTAACTCTCTCATTCTCTCTCTCCTACTCTCTCATTTTCTCCCTCATTCTCTCTCTCATTAACTCTCTCCTACTCTCTCATTAACTCCCTCATTCTCTCTCTCATTAACTCTCTCCTACTCTCTCATTAACTCCCTCATTCTCTTCCTAATTATCTCTCTCATTAACTCTCTCCTACTCTCTCATTAACACACTCCTGCTCTCTCATTAACGCCCTTATTCTCTCTCTCATTAACTCACTCCTACTCTCTCATTAACTCTCTCCTACTCTCCCTCATTCTCTCTCTCATTAACTCCCTCATTCTCTCCCTCATTCTCTCTCATTAAGTCTCTCATTCTCTCTCTCATTAACTCTCTCCTACTCTCTCATTAACTTCCTCATTCTCTCTCTCATTAACTCCCTCATTAACTATCACATTAACTCTTTCCTACTCTCTCATAAACTCTCTCCTACTCTCTCATGACCTCTCTACTACTCTCTCATTAACTCCCTCCTACTCTCCTTCATTCTCTCTCTCATTAACTCTCTCCTACTCTCTCATTAACTCCCTCCTCCTCTCCCTCATTCTCTCTCTCATTAACTCTCTCCTACGCTCTCATTAACACTCTCCTACTCTCTCATTAACGCCCTTATTCTCTCTCTCATTAAATCTCTACTACTCTCTCATTAACTCTCTCCTACTCTCTCATTAACTCTCTCATTAACTCTATCCTACTCTCTCCTACTCTCTCATTAACTCTCTCATACTCTCTCATTAACTCCCTCATTCTCTCTCTCATTCTCTCTTTCATTAACTCTCTCCTACTCTCTCATTAACTCTCTCATTCTCTCTCTCATTAACTCTCTCATGAACTCTCTCCTACTCTCTCATTAACTCTCTCATTCTCTCTCTCATTAACTCTCTCATGAACTCCACTCCTACTCGCTCATTAACTCTCTTATTCTCTGTCATTAACTCTCTCCTATTCTCTCATTAACTCTTTCCTACTCTCTCCTACTTTCTCATTACCTCTCGCATTAACTCCTTCATTAACTCTTTCAATAACTCTCTCCTACTCTCTCATTAAATATCTCATTAACTCTCTCCCAATCTCTCATTAACTCTCTCCTACGCTCTCATTAACTCTCTCATTAACTCCCTCATTAACTCTCTCATTAACTCTCTCATTAACTCTCTCCTACTCTCTCATTTACTCTCTCATTAACTCTCTCATTAACCCCCTCATTAACTCTCTCATTAACTCTCTCCTACTCTCTCATTAACTCTCTCATTAACTCTCTCATTAACTCTCTCCTACTCCCTCATTAACTCGCTAATTAATTCTCTCAATAACCCTCTCCTACTCTCTCATTAACTCTCTCAATAACTCTCTCATTAACTCTCCTACTCTCTCATTAACATTCTCCTACTCTCTCATTAACTCCCTCCTACTCTCCCTCATTCTCTCTCTCATTAACTCTCTCCTACTCTCTCATTAACTCCCTCCTTCTCTCTCTCATTCTCTCTCTCATTAACTCTCTCCTACTCTCTCATTAACACACTCCTACTCTCCTTCATTCTCTCTCATTAACTCT
The DNA here is from genome assembly GCF_013265735.2 of Oncorhynchus mykiss. Classification (NCBI taxonomy): domain Eukaryota; kingdom Metazoa; phylum Chordata; class Actinopteri; order Salmoniformes; family Salmonidae; genus Oncorhynchus; species Oncorhynchus mykiss. The sequence goes on from NW_023494235.1 coordinate 33,198, forward strand.
CTCCTACTCTCTCATTAACTCCCTCCTTCTCTCCCTCATTCTCTCTCTCATTAACTCTCTCCTACGCTCTCATTAACACTCTCCTACTCTCTCATTAACACCCTTATTCTCTCTCTCATTAAATCTCTACTACTCTCTCATTAACTCTCTCCTACTCTCTCATTAACTCTCTAATTAACTCTCTCCTACTCTCTCCTACTCTCTCATTAACTCTCTCATACTCTCTCATTAACTCCCTCATTCTCTCTCTCATTCTCTCTTTCATTAACTCTCTCCTACTCTCTCATTAACTCTCTCATTCTCTCTCTCATTAACTCTCTCATGAACTCTCTCCTACTCTCTCATTAACTCTCTCATTCTCTCTCTCATTAACTCTCTCATGAACTCTCTCCTACTCTCTCATTAACTCTCTTATTCTCTGTCATTAACTCTCTCCTATTCTCTCATTAACTCTCTCCTACTCTCTCATTAACTCTTGACTACTCTCTCATTAACTGTCTCATTAACTCTCTCCTACTTTCTCATTACCTCTCGCATTAACTCCTTCATTAACTCTCTCAATAACTCTCTCCTACTCTCTCATTAACTCTCTCCTACGCTCTCATTAACTCTCTCATTAACTCCCTCATTAACTCTCTCATTAACTCTCTCATTAACTCTCTCCTACTCTCTCATTTACTCTCTCATTAACTCTCTCATTAACCCCCTCATTAACTCTCTCATTAACTCTCTCCTACTCTCTCATTAACTCTCTCATTAACTCTCTCATTAACTCTCTCCTACTCCCTCATTAACTCGCTAATTAATTCTCTCAATAACTCTCTCCTACTCTCTCATTAACTCTCTCAATAACTCTCTCATTAACTCTCCTACTCTCTCATTAACTCTCTCCTACTCTCTGATTAACTCCCTCCTACTCTCCCTCATTCTCTCTCTCATTAACTCTCTCCTACTCTCTCATTAACTCCCTCCTTCTCTCCCTCATTCTCTCTCTCATTAACTCTCTCCTACTCTCTCATTAACACACTCCTGCTCTCTCATTAACGCCCTTATTCTCTCTCTCATTAACTCTCTCCTACTCTCTCATTAACTCTCTCCTACTCTCCCTCATTCTCTCTCTCATTAACTCCCTCATTCTCTCCCTCATTCTCTCTCATTAACTTTTTCATTCTCTCTCTCCTACTCTCTCATTAAGTCTCTCATTCTCTCTCTCATTAACTCTCTCCTACTCTCTCATTAACACACTCCTGCTCTCTCATTAACGCCCTTATTCTCTCTCTCATTAACTCTCTCCTACTCTCTCATTAACTCTCTCCTACTCTCCCTCATTCTCTCTCTCATTAACTCCCTCATTCTCTCCCTCATTCTCTCTCATTAACTTTTTCATTCTCTCTCTCCTACTCTCTCATTAAGTCTCTCATTCTCTCTCTCATTAACTCTCTCCTACTCTCTCATTAACTCCCTCATTCTCACTCTCATTAACTCTCTCATTAACTCTCTCATTAACTCTCTCATACTCTCTCATTAACTCTCTCATTCTCTCTCATAAACTCTCTCCTACTCTCATTAACTCTCTCATTCTCTCTCATTAACTCTCTCATTAACTCTCTCCTACTCTCTCATTAACTCTCTCATTCTCTCTCATTAACTCTCTCATTCTGTCTCATTAACTCTCTCCTACTCTCTCATTAACTCTCTCATTCTCTCTTTCCTACTCTCTCATTAACTCTCTCATTCTCTCTCTCCTACTCTCTCATTTTCTCCCTCATTCTCTCTCTCATTAACTCTCTCCTACTCTCTCATTAACTCCCTCATTCTCTCTCTCATTAACTCTCTCCTACTCTCTCATTAACTCCCTCATTCTCTTCCTCATTCTCTCTCTCATTAACTCTCTCCTACTCTCTCATTAACACACTCCTGCTCTCTCATTAACGCCCTTATTCTCTCTCTCATTAACTCATTCCTACTCTCTCATTAACTCTCTCCTACTCTCCCTCATTCTCTCTCTCATTAACTCCCTCATTCTCTCCCTCATTCTCTCTCATTAAGTCTCTCATTCTCTCTCTCATTAACTCTCTCCTACTCTCTCATTAACTCCCTCATTCTCTCTCTCATTAACTCCCTCATTAACTATCACATTAACTCTTTCCTACTCTCTCATAAACTCTCTCCTACTCTCTCATGAACTCTCTACTACTCTCTCATTAACTCCCTCCTACTCTCCTTCATTCTCTCTCTCATTAACTCTCTCCTACTCTCTCATTAACTCCCTCCTTCTCTCCCTCATTCTCTCTCTCATTAACTCTCTCCTACGCTCTCATTAACACTCTCCTACTCTCTCTTTAACGCCCTTATTCTCTCTCTCATTAAATCTCTACTACTCTCTCATTAACTCTCTCCTACTCTCTCATTAACTCTCTCATTAACTCTCTCCTACTCTCTCCTACTCTCTCATTAACTCTCTCATACTCTCTCATTAACTCCCTCATTCTCTCTCTCATTCTCTCTTTCATTAACTCTCTCCTACTCTCTCATTAACTCTCTCATTCTCTCTCTCATTAACTCTCTCATGAACTCTCTCCTACTCTCTCATTAACTCTCTCATTCTCTCTCTCATTAACTCTCTCATGAACTCCACTCCTACTCTCTCATTAACTCTCTTATTCTCTGTCATTAACTCTCTCCTATTCTCTCATTAACTCTCTCCTACTCTCTCATTAACTCTTGACTACTCTCGTCATTAACTCTCTCATTAACTCTCTCCTACTTTCTCATTACCTCTCGCATTAACTCCTTCATTAACCTCTTAGAGCTCTAGGGGCGCTATTTCATTTTTGGATAAAAAAACGTTCCCGTTTTAAGCGCGATATTTTGTCACGAAAAGATGCTCGACTATGCATATTCTTGACAGTTTTGGAAAGAAAACACTCTGAAGTTTCAGAATCTGCAAAGATTTTGTCTGTAAGTGCCCCAGAACTCATTCTACAGGCGAAACCAAGATGATGCATCACCCAGGAATTAGCAGAATTTCTGAAGCTCTGTTTTCCATTCTCTCCTTATATGGCTGTGATTGCGCAACGAATGAGCCTACACTTTCTGTCGTTCGCCCAAGGTCTTAGCAGCATTGTGACGTATTTGTAGGCATATCATTGGAAGATTGGCCATAAGAGACTACATTTTCCAGAGGTCCGCCCGGTGTCCTTTGTCTAAATTTGTGCGTAATCTTCAGGTGCGGTCATTTTTATCCTGGGATTCAGGAGAGAAAGCATGTGTCCAAGAATGATGTATCAATGAAGAGATATGTGAAAAACACCTTGAGGCTTGATTCTAAACAACGTTTGCCATGTTTTCAGTCGATATTATGGAGTTAATTTGGAAAAAAGTTTGCATTTTGAGGACTGAATTTATGGATTTTTTTTGGTAGCCAAATGTGATGTATAAAACGGAGCTATTTCTAATACACAAGGAATCTTTTTGGAAAAACTGAGCATCTGCTATCTAACTGAGAGTATCCTCATTGAAAACATCAGAAGTTCTTCAAAGGTAAATGATTTTATTTGAAGGCTTTTATGTTTTTGTTAATGTTGCGTGCTGGATGCTAACGCTAATGCTAACGCTAAATGCTAACGCGAAATGCTAACTCTAGCTAGCTACTTTTACACAAATTATTGTTTTCCTATGGTTGAGAAGCATATTTTGAAAATCTGAGATGACAGTGTTGTTTACAAAAGGCTAAGCTTGAGAGATGGCATATTTATTTCATTTCATTTGCGATTTTCATAAATAGTTAACGTTGTGTTATGCTAATGAGCTTGCTGATAGATTTACACAATCCTGGATACAGGGGTTTTTTCATAGCTAAACGTGACGCAGAAAACGGAGCGATTTGTCCTAAACAAATAATCTTTCAGGAAAAACTGAACATTTGCTATCTGAGAGTCTCCTCATTGAAAACATCTGAAGTTCTTCAAAGGTAAATGATTTTTTTGAATGCTTTTCTGTTTTTTTGTGTAAATGTTGCCAGCTGAATGCTAATGCTAAATGCTACGTTAGCCATCAATACTGTTACACAAATGCTTGTTTTGCAATGGTTGAGAAGCATATTTTGAAAATCTGAGATGACAGTGTTGTTAACAAAAGGCTAAGCTTGAGAGATGGCATATTTATTTAATTTCATTTGCGATTTTCATGAATAGTTAACGTTGCGTTATGGTAATGAGCTTGAGTCTGTATTCACGAACCCGGATCCGGGATGGGGAGATCAGAAAGGTTAACTCTCTCAATAACTCTCTCCTACTCTCTCATTAAATATCTCATTAACTCTCTCCTAATCTCTCATTAACTCTCTCCTACGCTCTCATTAACTCTCTCATTAACTCCCTCATTAACTCTCTCATTAACTCTCTCATTAACTCTCTCCTACTCTCTCATTTACTCTCTCATTAACTCTCTCATTAACCCCCTCATTAACTCTCTCATTAACTCCCTCCTACTCTCTCATTAACTCTCTCATTAACTCTCTCATTAACTCTCTCCTACTCTCTCATTAACTCGCTAATTAATTCTCTCAATAACTCTCTCCTACTCTCTCATTAACTCTCTCAATAACTCTCTCATTAACTCTCCTACTCTCTCATTAACTCTCTCCTACTCTCTCATTAACTCCCTCCTACTCTCCCTCATTCTCTCTCTCATTAACTCTCTCCTACTCTCTCATTAACTCCCTCCTTCTCTCCCTCATTCTCTCTCTCATTAACTCTCTCCTACTCTCTCATTAACACACTCCTACTCTCCTTCATTCTCTCTCATTAACTCTCTCCTACTCTCTCATTAACTCCCTCCTTCTCTCCCTCATTCTCTCTCTCATTAACTCTCTCCTACGCTCTCATTAACACTCTCCTACTCTCTCATTAACGCCCTTATTCTCTCTCTCATTAAATCTCTACTACTCTCTCATTAACTCTCTCCTACTCTCTCATTAACTCTCTCATTAACTCTCTCCTACTCTCTCCTACTCTCTCATTAACTCTCTCCTACGCTCTCATTAACTCTCTCATTAACTCTCTCCTACTCTCTCATTTACTCTCTCATTAACTCTCTCATTAACCCCCTCATTAACTCTCTCATTAACTCTCTCCTACTCTCTCATTAACTCTCTCATTAACTCTCTCATTAACTCTCTCCTACTCCCTCATTAACTCGCTAATTAATTCTCTCAATAACTCTCTCCTACTCTCTCATTAACTCTCTCAATAACTCTCTCATTAACTCTCCTACTCTCTCATTAACTCTCTCCTACTCTCTCATTAACTCCCTCCTACTCTCCCTCATTCTCTCTCTCATTAACTCTCTCCTACTCTCTCATTAACTCCCTCCTTCTCTCCCTCATTCTCTCTCTCATTAACTCTCTCCTACTCTCTCATTAACACACTCCTACTCTCTCATTAACACCCTTATTCTCTCTCTCATTAACTCTCTCCTACTCTCTCATTAACACACTCCTGCTCTCTCATTAACGCCCTTATTCTCTCTCTCATTAACTCTCTCCTACTCTCTCATTAACTCTCTCCTACTCTCCCTCATTCTCTCTCATTAACTCTCTCCTACTCTCTCATTAACTCCCTCCTTCTCTCCCTCATTCTCTCTCTCATTAACTCTCTCCTACGCTCTCATTAACACTCTCCTACTCTCTCATTAACGCCCTTATTCTCTCTCTCATTAAATCTCTACTACTCTCTCATTAACTCTCTCCTACTCTCTCATTAACTCTCTCATTAACTCTCTCCTACTCTCTCCTACTCTCTCATTAACTCTCTCATACTCTCTCATTAACTCCCTCATTCTCTCTCTCATTAACTCTCTCCTACTCTCTCATTAACTCTCTCATTCTCTCTCTCATTAACTCTCTCATGAACTCTCTCCTACTCTCTCATTAACTCTCTCATTCTCTCTCTCATTAACTCTCTCATGAACTCTCTCCTACTCTCTCATTAACTCTCTTATTCTCTGTCATTAACTCTCTCCTATTCTCTCATTAACTCTCTCCTACTCTCTCATTAACTCTTGACTACTCTCTCATTAACTCTCTCATTAACTCTCTCCTACTTTCTCATTACCTCTCGCATTAACTCCTTCATTAACTCTCTCAATAACTCTCTCCTACTCTCTCATTAACTCTCTCCTACGCTCTCATTAACTCTCTCATTAACTCTCTCCTACTCTCTCATTTACTCTCTCATTAACTCTCCTCATTAACCCCCTCATTAACTCTCTCATTAACTCTCTCCTACTCTCTCATTAACTCTCTCCTACTCTCTCATTAACTCCCTCCTACTCTCCCTCATTCTCTCTCTCATTAACTCTCTCCTACTCTCTCATTAACTCCCTCCTTCTCTCCCTCATTCTCTCTCTCATTAACTCTCTCCTACTCTCTCATTAACACACTCCTACTCTCTCATTAACACCCTTATTCTCTCTCTCATTAACTCTCTCCTACTCTCTCATTAACACACTCCTGCTCTCTCATTAACGCCCTTATTCTCTCTCTCATTAACTCTCTCCTACTCTCTCATTAACTCTCTCCTACTCTCCCTCATTCTCTCTCATTAACTCTCTCCTACTCTCTCATTAACTCCCTCCTTCTCTCCCTCATTCTCTCTCTCATTAACTCTCTCCTACTCTCTCATTAACACACTCCTACTCTCCTTCATTCTCTCTCATTAACTCTCTCCTACTCTCTCATTAACTCCCTCCTTCTCTCCCTCATTCTCTCTCTCATTAACTCTCTCCTACGCTCTCATTAACACTCTCCTACTCTCTCATTAACGCCCTTATTCTCTCTCTCATTAAATCTCTACTACTCTCTCATTAACTCTCTCCTACTCTCTCATTAACTCTCTCATTAACTCTCTCCTACTCTCTCCTACTCTCTCATTAACTCTCTCATACTCTCTCATTAACTCCCTCATTCTCTCTCTCATTCTCTCTTTCATTAACTCTCTCCTACTCTCTCATTAACTCTCTCATTCTCTCTCTCATTAACTCTCTCATGAACTCTCTCCTACTCTCTCATTAACTCTCTCATTCTCTCTCTCATTAACTCTCTCATGAACTCTCTCCTACTCTCCTCATTAACTCTCTTATTCTCTGTCATTAACTCTCTCCTATTCTCTCATTAACTCTCTCCTACTCTCTCATTAACTCTTGACTACTCTCTCATTAACTCTCTCATTAACTCTCTCCTACTTTCTCATTACCTCTCGCATTAACTCCTTCATTAACTCTCTCAATAACTCTCTCCTACTCTCTCATTAACTCTCTCCTACGCTCTCATTAACTCTCTCATTAACTCTCTCCTACTCTCTCATTTACTCTCTCATTAACTCTCTCATTAACCCCCTCATTAACTCTCTCATTAACTCTCTCCTACTCTCTCATTAACTCTCTCATTAACTCTCTCATTAACTCTCTCCTACTCCCTCATTAACTCGCTAATTAATTCTCTCAATAACTCTCTCCTACTCTCTCATTAACTCTCTCAATAACTCTCTCATTAACTCTCCTACTCTCTCATTAACTCTCTCCTACTCTCTCATTAACTCCCTCCTACTCTCCCTCATTCTCTCTCTCATTAACTCTCTCCTACTCTCTCATTAACTCCCTCCTTCTCTCCCTCATTCTCTCTCTCATTAACTATCTCCTACTCTCTCATTAACACACTCCTACTCTCTCATTAACACCCTTATTCTCTCTCTCATTAACTCTCTCCTACTCTCTCATTAACACACTCCTGCTCTCTCATTAACGCCCTTATTCTCTCTCTCATTAACTCTCTCCTACTCTCTCATTAACTCTCTCCTACTCTCCCTCATTCTCTCTCTCATTACTCCCTCATTTCTCTCCCTCATTCTCTCACATTAACTTTTTCATTCTCTCTCTCCTACTCTCTCATTAACTCATCTCCTACTCTCCCTCATTCTCTCTCGCATTAACTCCCTCATTCTCTCACTCATTCTCTCTCAGTTAACTTTTTCATTCTCTCTCTCCTACTCTCTCATTAGTCTCTCATTCTCTCTCTTCATTAACTCTCCTCCTACCTCTCTCATTAACTCCCTCATTCTCACTCTCATTAACTCTCTCATTAACTCTCTCATTAACTTCTCTCATACTCTCTCATTAACTCTCTCATTCTCTCTCATAAACTCTCTCCTACTCTCATTAACTCTCTCATTCTCTCTCATTAACTCTCTCATTAACTCTCTCCTACTCTCTCATTAACTCTCTCATTCTCTCTCATTAACTCTCTCATTCTGTTCATTAACTCTCTCCTACTCTCTCATAACTCTTGGACTACTCTCTCATTAACTCTCTCATTAACTCTCTCCTACCTTTCTCCATTACCTCTCGCATTAACTCCTTCATTAACTCTCTCAATAACTCTCCTCTACTCTTCTCATTAAATCTCTCATTAACTCTCTCCTACTCTCTCATTAACTCTCTCCCTACGCTCTCATTAACTCTCTCATTAACTCCCTCATTAACTCTCTCATTAACTCTCTCATTAACTCTCTCCTACCTCTCTCATTTACTCTCTCATTAACTCTCTCATTAACCCCCTCATTAACTCTCTCATTAACTCTCTCCTACTCCCTCATTAACTCGCTAATTAATTCTCTCAATAACTCTCTCCTACTCTCTCATTAACTCTCTCAATAACTCTCTCATTAACTCTCTACTACTCTCTCATTAACTCTCTCCTACTCTCTCATTAACTCCCTCCTACTCTCCCTCATTCTCTCTCTCATTAACTCTCTCCTACTCTCTCATTATCTCCCTCCTTCTCTCCCTCATTCTCTCTCTCATTAACTCTCTCCTACTCTCTCATTAACGCCCTTATTCTCTCTCTCATTAACTCTCTCCTACTCTCTCATTAACACACTCCTGCTCTCTCATTAACGCCCTTAGTTCTCTCTCTCATTAACACACTCCTACTCTCTCATTAACGCCCTTATTCTCTCTCTTCATTAACTCTCTCCTACTCTCTCATTAACACACTCCTGCTCTCTCATTAACGCCCTTATTCTCTCTCTCATTAACTCTCTCCTACTCTCTCATTAACTCTCCTACTCTCCCTATTCTCTCTCTCATTAACTCCCTCATTCTCTCCCTCATTCTCTCTCATTAACTTTTTCATTCTCTCTCTCCCTACGCTCTCATTAAGTCTCTCATTCTCTCTCTCATTAACTCTCTCCTACTCTCTCATTAACTCCCTCATTCTCACTCTCATTACTCTCTCATTAACTCTCTCATTAACTCTCTCATACTCTCTCATTAACTCTCTCATTCTCTCTCATAAACTCTCTCCTACTCTCATTAACTCTCTCATTCTCTCTCATTAACTCTCTCATTAACTCTCTCCTACTTCTCTACTCTCTCATTAACTCTCTCATTCTCTCTTTCCTACTCTCTCATTAACTCTCTCATTCTCTCTCTCCTACTCTCATCATTTTCTCCCTCATTCTCTCTCTCATTAACTCTCTCCTACTCTCATCATTAACTCCCTCATTCTCTCTCTCATTAACTCTCTCCTACTCTCTCATTAACTCCCTCATTCTCTTCCTCATTATCTCTCTCATTAACTCTCTCCTACTCTCTCATTAACACACTCCTGCTCTCTCATTAACGCCCTTATTCTCTCTCTCATTAACTCACTCCTACTCTCTCATTAACTCTCTCCTACTCTCCCTCATTCTCTCTCTCATTAACTCCCTCATTCTCTCCCTCATTCTCTCTCATTAAGTCTCTCATTCTCTCTCTCATTAACTCTCTCCTACTCTCTCATTAACTCCCTCATTCTCTCTCTCATTAACTCCCTCATTAACTATCACATTAACTCTTTCCTACTCTCTCATAAACTCTCTCCTACTCTCTCATGAACTCTCTACTACTCTCTCATTAACTCCCTCCTACTCTCCTTCATTCTCTCTCTCATTAACTCTCTCCTACTCTCTCATTAACTCCCTCCTTCTCTCCCTCATTCTCTCTCTCATTAACTCTCTCCTACGCTCTCATTAACACTCTCCTACTCTCTCATTAACGCCCTTATTCTCTCTCTCATTAAATCTCTACTACTCTCTCATAACTCTCTCCTACTCTCTCATTAACTCTCTAATTAACTCTCTCCTACTCTCTCCTACTCTCTCATTAACTCTCTCCTACTCTCTCATTAACTCTCGCATTCTCTCTCTCATTAACTCTCTCATGAACTCTCTCCTACTCTCTCATTAACTCTCTCATTCTCTCTCTCATTAACTCTCTCATGAACTCTCTCCTACTCTCTCATTAACTCTCTTATTCTCTGTCATTAACTCTCTCCTATTATCTCATTAACTCTCTCCTACTCTCTCATTAACTCTTGACTACTCTCTCATTAACTGGTCTCATTAACTCTCTCCTACTTTCTCATTACCTCTCGCATTAACTCCTTCATTAACTCTCTCAATAACTCTCTCCTACTCTCTCATTAACTCTCTCCTACGCTCTCATTAACTCTCTCATTAACTCCCTCATTAACTCTCTCATTAACTCTCTCATTAACTCTCTCCTACTCTCTCATTTACTCTCTCATTAACTCTCTCATTAACCTTTCTGATCTCCCCATCCCGGATCCGGGTTCGTGAATACAGACTCAAGCTCATTACCATAACGCAACGTTAACTATTCATGAAAATCGCAAATGAAATGAAATAAATATGCCATCTCTCAAGCTTAGCCTTTTGTTAACAACACTGTCATCTCAGATTTTCAAAATATGCTTCTCAACCATTGCAAACAAGCATTTGTGTAACAGTATTGATGGCTAACGTAGCATTTAGCATTAGCATTCAGCTGGCAACATTTACACAAAAAAACAGAAAAGCATTCAAAAAATATCATTTACCTTTGAAGAACTTCAGATGTTTTCAATGAGGAGACTCTCAGATAGCAAATGTTCAGTTTTTCCTGAAAGATTATTTGTTTAGGACAAATCGCTCCGTTTTCTGCGTCACGTTTAGCTATGAAAAAACCCCTGTATCCAGGATTGTGTAAATCTATCAGCAAGCTCATTAGCATAACACAACGTTAACTATTTATGAAAATCGCAAATGAAATGAAATAAATATGCCATCTCTCAAGCTTAGCCTTTGTAAACAACACTGTCATCTCAGATTTTCAAAATATGCTTCTCAACCATAGGAAAACAATAATTTGTGTAAAAGTAGCTAGCTAGAGTTAGCATTTCGCCGTTAGCATTTAGCGTTAGCATTAGCGTTAGCATCCAGCACGCAACATTAACAAAAACATAAAAGCCTTCAAATAAAATCATTTACCTTTGAAGAACTTCTGATGTTTTCAATGAGGATACTCTCAGTTTGATAGCAGATGCTCAGTTTTTCCAAAAAGATTCCTTGTGTATTAGAAATAGCTCCGTTTTATACATCACATTTGGCTACCAAAAAAAATCCATAAATTCAGTCCTCAAAACGCAAACTTTTTTCCAAATTAACTCCATAATATCGACTGAAAACATGGCAAACGTTGTTTAGAATCAATCCTCAAGGTGTTTTTCACATATCTCTTCATTGATACATCGTTCTTGGACACATGCTTCTCTCCTGAATCCCAGGAGAAAATGACCGCACCTGAAGATTACGCACAAATTTAGACAAAGGACACCGGGCGGACCTCTGGAAAATGTAGTCTCTTATGGCCAATCTTCCAATGATATGCCTACAAATACGTCACAATGCTGCTAAGACCTTGGGCGAACGACAGAAAGTGTAGGCTCATTCCTTGCGCAATCACAGCCATATAAGGAGAGAATGGAAAACAGAGCTTCAGAAATTCTGCTAATTCCTGGGTGATGCATCATCTTGGTTTTCGCCTGTAGAATGAGTTCTGGGGCACTTACAGACAAAATCTTTGCAGATTCTGAAACTTCAGAGTGTTTTCTTTCCAAAACTGTCAAGAATATGCATAGTCGAGCATCTTTTCGTGACAAAATATCGCGCTTTAAAACGGGAACGTTTTTTATCCAAAAATGAAATAGCGCCCCTAGAGCTCTAAGAGGTTAACCCCCTCATTAACTCTCTCATTAACTCTCTCCTACTCTCTCATTAACTCTCTCAATAACTCTCTCATTAACTCTCCTACTCTCTCATTAACTCTCTCCTACTTCTGATTAACTCCCTCCTACTCTCCCTCATTCTCTCTCTCATTAACTCTCTCCTACTCTCTCATTAACTCCCTCCTTCTCTCCTCATTCTCTCTCTCATTAACTCTCTTCCTACTCTCTCATTAAACACACTCCTACTCTCTCATTAACACCCTTATTCCTCTCTCTCATAACTCTCTCCTACTCTCTCATTAACACACTCCTGCTCTCTCATTAACGCCCTTATTCTCTCTCTCATTAACTCTCTCCTACTCTCTCATTAACTCTCTCCTACACTCCCTCATTCCTCTCTCTCATTAACTCCCTCATTCTCTCCCTCATTCTCTCTCATTAACTTTTTCATTCTCTCTCTCCTACTCTGTCATTAAGTCTCTCATTCTCTCTTCTCATTAACTCTCTCATTAACTCTCTCCTACTCTCTCATTAACTCTCTCCTACTCCCTCATTAACTCTCTCATTAACTCTCTCCTATTCCCTCATTAACTCTCTCATTAACTCTCCTACTCTCTCATTAACGTTCTCATTAACTCTCTCATTAACTCTCTCCTACTCTCTCATTAACTCCCTCACTAACTCTCTCCTACTCTCTCATTAACTCTCTCATTAACGCCCTCATTAACTCTCTCATTAACTCTCTCATTAACTCACTCATTAACTATCGCATTAACTCTTTCCTACTCTCTCATTAACTCTCTCCTACTCTCTCATGAACTCTTACTACTACTCTCTCATTAACTCCCTCCTACTCTCCTTCATTCTCTCTCTCTTTAACTCTCTCCTACTCTCTCATTAAGCCTCCCTCCTTCTCTCCCTCATTAACTCTCTCATTAACTCTCCTACTCGCTCATTAACTTTCTCATTAACTCTTCTCATTAACTCTCTCCTACTCTCTCATTAACTCCATCACTAACTCTCTCCTACTCTCTCATTAACTCTCTCATTAACGCCCTCATTAACTCTCTCATTAACTATCTCATTAACCTCCCTCATTAACTATCACATTAACTCTTTCCTACTCTCTCATAAACTCTCTCCTACTCTCTCATAAACTCTCTACTACTCTCTCATTAACTACCCTCCTACTCTCCTTCATTCTCTCTCTCATTAACTCTCTCCTACTCTCTCATTAACTCCCTCTTTCTCTCCCTCATTCTCTCTCTCATTAACTCTCTCCTACGCTCTCATTAACACTCCTCCTACTCTCTCTTTAACGCCCTTATTCTCTCTCTCATTAAATCTCTACTACTCTCTCATTAACTCTCTCCTACTCTCTCATTAATTCTCTCATTAACTCTCTCATACTCTCTCATTAACTCCTTCATTCTCTCTCTCATTCTCTCTTTCATTAACTCTCTCCTACTCTCTCATGAACTCTCTCCCATTCTCTCATTAACTCTCTCCTACTCTCTCATTAACTCTTGACTACTCTCTCATTAACTCTCTCATTAACTCTCTCCTACTTTCTCATTACCTCTCGCATTAACTCCTTCATTAACTCTCTCAATAACTCTCTCCTACTCTCTCATTAAATCTCTCATTAACTCTCTCCTACTCGCTCATTAACTCTCTCCTACGCTCTCATTAACGCTCTCATTAACTCCCTCATTAACTCTCTCATTAACTCTCTCATTAACTCTCTCCTACTCTCTCATTTACTCTCTCATTAACTCTCTCATTAAACCCCCTCATTAACTCTCTCATTAACTCTCTCATTAACTCTCTCCTACTCCCTCATTAACTCGCTAATTAATTCTCTCAATAACTCTCTCCTACTCTCTCATTAACTCTCTCAATAACTCTCTCATTAACTCTCTCCTACTCTCTCATTAACTCTCTCCTACTCTCTCATTAACTCCCTCCTACTCTCCCTCATTCTCTCTCTCATTAACTCTCTCCTACTCTCTCATTATCTCCCTCCTTCTCTCCCTCATTCTCTATCTCATTAACTCTCTCCTACTCTCTCATTAACGCCCTTATTCTCTCTCTCATTAACTCTCTCCTACTCTCTCATTAACACACTCCTGCTCTCTCATTAACGCCCTTATTCTCTCTCTCATTAACACACTCCTACTCTCTCATTAACGCCCTTATTCTCTCTCTCATTAACTCTCTCCTACTCTCTCATTAACACACTCCTGCTCTCTCATTAACGCCCTTATTCTCTCTCTCATTAACTCTCTCCCTACTCTCTCATTAACTCTCTCCTACTCTCCCTCATTCTCTCTCTCATTAACTCTCTCCTACTCTCTCATTAACGCCCTTATTCTCTCTCTCATTAACTCTCTCCTACTCTCTCATTAACCCACTCCTGCTCTCTCATTAACGCCCCTTATTCTCTCTCTCATTAACACACTCCTACTCTCTCATTAACACCCTTATTCTCTCTCTCATTAACTCTCTCCTACTCCTCTCATTAACACACTCCTGCTCTCTCATTAACGCCCTTATTCTCTCTCTCATTAACTCTCTCCTACTCTCTCATTAACTCTCTCCTACTCTCCCTCATTCTCTCTCTCATTAACTCCCTCATTCTCTCCCCATTCTCTCTCATTAACTTTTTCATTCTCTCTCTCCTACTCTCTCATTAACTCCTCATTCTCTCTTCATTAACTCTCTCATTAAACTCTCGTCATTTAACTCTCTCATACTCTCTCATTAACTCTCTCATTCTCTCTCATAAACTCTCTCCTACTCTCATTAACTCTCTCATTCTCTCTCATTAACTCTCTCATTACCTCTCTCCTACTCTCTCATTACCTATTCATTCTCTCTCATTAAACTCTCTCATTCTGTCTCATAACTCTCTCCTACTCTCTCATTAACTCTCTCATTCTCTCTTTCCTACTCTCTCATTAACGCCCTCATTCTCTCTCTCCTACTCTCTCATTTTCTCCCTCATTCTCTCTCTTCATTAACTCTTCCTATCTCTCATTAACTCCCTCATTCTCTCTCTCATTAACTCTCTCCTACTCTCTCATTAACTCCCTCATTCTCTTCCTCATTCTCTCTCTCATTAACTCTCTCCTACTCTCTCATTAACACACTCCTGCTCTCTCATTAACGCCCTTATTCTATCTCTCATTAACTCACTCCTACTCTCTCATTAACTCTCTCCTACTCTCCCTCATTCTCTCTCTCATTAACTCCCTCATTCTCTCTCTCCTACTCTCTCATTAAGTCTCTCATTCTCTCTCTCATTAACTCTCTCCTACTCTCTCATCATTAACTCCCTCATTCTCTCTCTCATTAACTCTCTCATACTCTCTCATTAACTCTCTCATTCTCTCTCATAAACTCTTTCCTACTCTCTCATTAACTCTCTCAATCTCTCTCATTAACTCTCTCATTAACTCTCTCCTACTCTCTCATTAACTCTCTCATTCTCTCTCATTAACTCTCTCATTCTGTCTCATTAACTCTCTCCTACTCTCTCATGAACTCTCTCATTCTCTCTTTCCTACTCTCTCATTAACTCTAATTCTCTCTCTCATACTCTCTCATTTTCTCCCTCATTCTCTCTCTCATTAACTCTCTCCTACTCTCTCATTAACTCCCTCATTCTCTTCCTCATTCTCTTTCTCATTAACTCTTTCCTACTCTCTCATTAACTCCCTCATTCTCTCCCTCATTCTCTCTCCTACTCTCTCATTAACTCTCTCCTTAACTCTCTCCTACTCTCTGTCATTAACTGTCTCCTACTCTCTCATTAACTCTCTCATTAACTCTCTCCTACTCTCTCATTAACTCCCTAATTTTCTCCTCATTCTCTCTCTCATTAACTCTCTCATTCTCTCTCTCATTAACTCTCTCCTAATCTCTCATTAACTCAATCATTAAGTCCCTCATTCTCTCTCGCTTTCTGTCTCCCTCACTTTATTGGCATGGGAAACATATCTTTACATTGCCAAAGCAAGTGAAATAGATAATAAACTAAAGTGAAATAAGCAACAAAAAATGAACAGTAAACATTACACTCACAAAAGTACCAAAAGAATAAAGACATTACATATTATGTCTATACACAGTTCTGGATCTCTCTCTCTCTCTCTCTCCTCTCTCTCTCTCTTCTCTCTCTCTCTCTCTCTCTCTCTCTCTCTCTCTCTCTCGCTCTCTCAAATTCAAATTCAAATTCAAGCTGCTTTATTGGCATGAAAAACATTGTGTCAATATTGCCAAAGCAACAATGTATACAATATACATTGTAACTAAATAATAATATAAAATGGTAGTAAATAATAATACAAAATAATAACAATAAAATGGTAACAGTCTACAGTAAACATTAATAATTATAGTAATCACAATAATAGTAAGAATAAGTAAGTTACTGTTTACTATGCAGATGTTATTATTCAGTGTCCCTCAGGCTATGGCAGGAAAATACATATTTGGCTGCAAGAGGAGCCATTGCTCCTTCGCCCATGAGTATTCTTAGTTTTTCCTCTGGGTTCAATTTGTAAAATTTTGAATATATGTAGTCATTTCTGTGAATAATGAGTCTCTTTGTGAGGAATATTTATCACAGTAAAGGAGAAAGTGCATCTCTGTCTCTACCTCCCCTGTCATGCAGTGACCACATACACGCTCCTCTTTGGGTAGCCATGTCCTTTTTATGTCTGCCGGTTTCTATTGCAATCGGTGGTCACTCAGCCTGTACTTGGTAAGGATCTGTCTCTGCTTCGTATCTCTGACAGAGTAGAGATAATCACCAATTCATATTCTCTGTTTAGGGTCAGATAGCAATTTAGTCGGCTTTGGGATTTTGTTTCGTTTTCCAGTATTGTAAATATATTCCTTTGATTGGTT